>NC_083572.1:30872966-31172966 GCF_027579695.1 Neoarius graeffei
AATCTTTTCATCATGGCACACTTTCAGCCTGTTCAGTGTGCTGAGTGCAGGATGTTTAGTCATTCTTCCTCCGTCACTAGCGATAGCTTTATTAGCTTTATTTGTGATAAGTGCAGATTAGTTAGCTCTCTGACGGAGAAGATTACAGATTACAGTGCTAGAAGCACATGTCCAGGCTTTAGAGAAGGTTAGTGAGCATGAGAACAGTGTACTTTCTGTAGGGGAAAGTCTGGATGCCCTAGGTGGAGTTAGTAATCCCCCAACTCTGGCATTAGAGCCCTTACAGCGGGGCGAATGGGTGACGGCTCGGAGGCATAAGCATAGAGCCAAAGCTACCGCTGAGGCTCGCCCACCGGAGCACCACTCCTCTCCATGTCATGTGTCTAACAGGTTTGCTCTCCTTAGTGATGCACCCACTGAGAAACCTGAAAGAGCTCTGGTTATAGGGAACTCTATCATATGGCACGTGAAATTAGCTCAGCCTTTAGGGGCACCAGCAGCTTTAGTCAGGTGTATACCGGGAGCCAGGGTGCCGGACATAGCAGGTAATCTTAGGGTCCTAGGCAAGCACAGGTTCTCAAAGATAGTTATCCATGCAGGAGCTAATGATATATGCCTTTGTCAGTCTGAGGTTACTAAGAGTAACTTTGTAGAGGTGTTTAAATTAGCGAAGGCGATGTCCGATGCTGTAGTATGCTCTGGCCCCATCCCAATGCGACATGGCGATGTAGCTTACAGCAGGTTATGGTCGCTGAACTGCTGGCTGTCCAGGTGGTGCTCTGAAAACAGTGTGGGCTATATAGATAATTGGGCTAATTTTGAGGGCACTGCTGGCCTGTTAGGGCGGGACGGTATCCATCCCTCTCAGGAAGGTGCTGCTCTCATTTCCTGCAGCATAGGTCATATTCTCAGAACAGGCCTAGTTAATTTCTGACAATCCAGAGCCAAGGCCAGGGAGCAGACAAACAGGCTAAACCGACTGTCTGCTAGCTGCACAGAGTTGTCACTCAGGGTCCACTACATCGAGACTGTGTCTGTTCCCCGAGCTCAACAAAAAGGTAGAAATTTTCAGAGAGTTTGCTCCAGTAACCAAATCAATATAAAATTAGATCATACTGACTGTACAGCTACTGCTAGCACCTTTGATCTAAAGGTGGGGCTATTAAATATTAGATCTCTTACATCTAAAACGCTAATGGTTAATGAACTCATTACTGATCAGGAGTTTAATGTACTTTGTTTAACTGAAACATGGTGTAGCAAGCGTTCTAGGTGGGTGGAGCACAGAAGCATGGCAGGACAGTACTGAGTTCTCAATGACTCCTTTATTGTCAGCTTTTCAGCTTCTGTACGTTTATTCATATATATAATATGTATACAGACACACACACGCCACACACACGTGTTCTGGTTGGGAGAGAGCCCGCTCTGCTCTCGCTCTCTTCCTTAAATAGGGCGCGGCTGCTGGGAAGACACACAAACACAGGTTAATTCATATCAGGTGAAGTGATTCTGCCACTTACCTTCCCTGACTCCGCCCTCCGGTCACAGACCGACGCTTGACCATGCCCCCACTGCCACATACCCCCACCGCCCGACTCAGGCCGGGCAGCCGTCCGGCCCACAGCCGACTCCCCCCCCCCCCCTTGACGGGAGAGGAAGTCTGCCACGACCATCTGTGCCCCTGGCCTGTGGACCACCTTGAAGTTAAAGGGTTGGAGTGCCAGATACCAATGGGTGATCCGCGCGTTGGCATCCTTCATGTGGTGGAGCCACTGGAGGGGCGCATGGTCCGAACAGAGGGTGAAAGGGCGTCCCAGCAGATAGTAACGGAGGGCGAGGACCACCCACTTGATGGCCAGGCACTACTTCTCTATGGTGCTGTAGTGCCCCTCATGCACTGACAGTTTCCAACTTATATACAGCACTGGGCGATCCTCCCCCTCCACCTCCTGGGACAAAACAGCCCCCAGCCCTCTGTCTGACGCATCCGTCTGCAATATAAAAGGGAGAGAAAAGTCAGGGGAGTGTAACAGTGGCCCCCCACACAGTGTAGCCTTTACCTCAGAAAAAGCCCGCTGGCATTGCTCCATCCACTGGACCGGATCTGGTGCCCCCTTTTTAGTGAGATCAGTCAGCGGGCTGGTGACGTCAGAATAATTAGGTATAAACCTACGATAATAGCCAGCCAGCCCCAGGAAGTGTCTCACCCCCTTTTTGGTCTTGGGCCTCGGGTGGGCCGCAATTGCCGCTGTCTTGTTAATTTGGGGACGCACCTGCCCGTTGCCCAAGTGGAAGCCCAGATACCGTACTTCCACCCACCCAATCACACACTTCTTCAGGTTGGCTGTGAGACCCGCCCGCCTCAGCGACCTAAGGACGGCCCTCAGATGTTGGAGGTGCCTCGGCCAGTCATTACTATAGATAATGATATCGTCGAGATAGGCGGCTGCATAGGTGGCGTGGGGGCGAAGGACCCTATCCATCAGCCGCTAAAACGTAGCGGACGCCCCAAACAGCCCAAAAGGAAGTGTGACAAACTGGTGTAAGCCGAATGGTGTGGAAAAGGCCATTTTTTCTCGGGATAATGGAGTCAAGGGAATCTGCCAATAACCCTTTGTTAAATTCAGCGTCGAGTAAAAGCGAGCCGTGCCTAGTTGATCGAGCAACTCATCAATACGAGGCATTGGGTACGCGTCGAATTTAGACACCGCGTTTACTTTTCTATAGTCCACACAGAACCGGACCAACCCGTCGGCCTTGGGTACCAAGACCACTGGGCTGCTCCAGTCACTGTGGGACTCCTCGACGATGCCCATTTTGAGCATGGCCTCGAGTTCTTCCTGAACCACTTTTTTCTTGTGTTCAGGTAGCCTGTAAGGGCGGCTATGCACTACCACCCCCGGGGGTGTCTCAATGTGGTGTTCTATGAGGTTGGTGCGGCCGGGCAGGGGCGAGAATACGTCCGAAAACTCAGTCTGCAACTGGGCAACCTCCGCGAGTTGGGTCAGGGAGAGGTGGTCTCCACAGGGGACCGGAGAGGTATGCGATGCCAATGTTCCCTTTTGAATCTCCAGCCCCAGCTCCTCCTTCTCCAGAACCACTGACACCAACGCCACGGGGACCTCCTCGTTCCAGAGTTTGAGCAGGTTGAGGTGGTAAACTTGTAACGCCCCACCCCTGTCCGTTCGCCTCACCTCATAGTCAACATCCCCGACTCGCCGTGTGACCTCAAAGGGTCCTTGCCACTTGGCGACTAATTTGGAGCTCGATGTGGGCAACAGTACGAGTACTTTATCTCCCGGTGCGAACTCCCTGAAGCGCGTACCCTTGTTGTACAGGCGGGTTTGTCGTTCTTGGGCCTGCCGCAAATTCTCCTGGGTTAGGCGAATAGACTCGATTTGTGGAACGCTCCCCATTGACGGGACTGCAGATTTGGACGCAAACCGATGTGAGCGGTCACAACGGATTGCAACCGTTCATCCGTAATGGCAAGTTGGAATCCAAGAATCTAGTCCTGGGAATTTGGCTAGCTTAGCATAATCGGCTAGGATCTGGGTCTGTTGGCCTCTAGGGGGTAGGCTGGGACAGGAGACATGACTTCTGGACCCCAGAATTGCCTTTTTCCCCAGGGACTCGATTCTTGGAATCCAGACTCGATTTTTGGAATTTGCCCAGAAAGTGACTCTGATGGGCCGGGGAAGGCCCCTGGAGCCCTGGGCCAGGCCCCAGGGACTTGACTTTTGGAACCCAGACTTGATTTTTGGAACTTGCCCCAAAAGTGACTCTGAGGGGCTGGGGAAGGCCCCTGGAGCCCCAGGGACTTGATTTTTGGAACCCAGACTTGATTCTTGGAACTTGCCCAGAAAGTGACTCTGATGGGCTGGGGAAGGCCCCTGGAGCCCTGGGCCAGGCCCCAGGGACTTGATTTTTGGAACCCAGACTTGATTTTTGGAACTTGCCCAGAAAGTGACCCTGATGGGCTGGGGAAGGCCCCTGGAGCCCTGGGCCAGGCCCCAGGGACTTGGTTTTTGGACTGGGACCACTTTTTGGGAAATTGCCCCAAAAGTGACTCTGATGGGCTGGGGAAGACCGCTGGAGCCCTGGGCCAGCCTCCCCTGGAAGTCCCAGGCTGGGGGAGCTCCACTCGGGGCTGGGGCAGCCTCCCCTGGAAGTCCCAGGCTGGGGGAGCTCCACTCGGGGCTGGGGCAGCCTCCCCTGGAAGTCCCAGGCTGGGGGAGCAGCACTCGGGGCTGGGGCAGCCTCCCCTGGAAGTCCCGGGCAGCTAACCCTACTCCCAGGGCTGGGGAGCTCCACTTAGGGCTGGGGCAGCCTCCCCTGGAAGTCCCAGGCTGGGGGAGCTCCACTCGGGGCTGGGGCAGGCTCCCCTGGAAGTCCCGGGCAGCTAACCCTACTCCCAGGGCTGGGGAGCTCCACTTAGGGCTGGGGCAGGCTCCCCTGGAAGTCCCGGGCAGCTAACCCTACTCCCAGGGCTGGGGAGCTCCACTTAGGGCTGGGGCAGGCTCCCCTGGAAGTCCCGGGCAGCTAACCCTACTCCCAGGGCTGGGGAGCTCCACTTAGGGCTGGGGCAGGCTCCCCTGGAAGTCCCGGGCAGCTAACCCTACTCCCAGGGCTGGGGAGCTCCACTTAGGGCTGGGGCAGGCTCCCCTGGAAGTCCCGGGCAGCTAACCCTACTCCCAGGGCTGGGGAGCTCCACTTAGGGCTGGGGCAGGCTCCCCTGGAAGTCCCGGGCAGCTAACCCTACTCCCAGGGCGGGGGAGCTCCACTTAGGGCTGGGGCAGGCTCCCCTGGAAGTCCCGGGCAGCTAACCCTACTCCCAGGGCTGGGGAGCTCCACTTAGGGCTGGGGCAGGCTCCCCTGGAAGTCCCGGGCAGCTAACCCTACTCCCAGGGCTGGGGAGCTCCACTTAGGGCTGGGGCAGGCTCCCCTGGAAGTCCCGGGCAGCTAACCCTACTCCCAGGGCGGGGGAGCTCCACTTAGGGCTGGGGCAGTCTCCCCTGGAAGTCCCGGGCAGCTAACCCTAACCTGGCGCACCAGGCGGTCCTGGGCACCCACTCTTAAGCCCTCCTCACCCTGCATTAAGGACCTTCAGCCCCGCTGGCCAGTCGAGCTGGCCCATGGTAAACCTCAGCAGTAGCACTGGCCCATGGTATAACCGAGCAGCCCGACTTTGGAGGCGCCCTGGTCCGTCCACCACGCCTAGTGCACCAGGCGGTCCTGGGCACCCACACTTAAGCCCTCCTCACCCTGCATTAAGGACCTTCATCCCCGCTGGCCAGTCGAGCTGGCCCATGGTAAACCTCAGCAGTAGCACTGGCCCATGGTATAACCGAGCAGCCCGACTTTGGAGGCGCCCTGGTCCGTCCACCACGCCTAGTGCACCAGGCGGTCCTGGGCACCCACACTTAAGCCCTCCTCACCCTGCATTAAGGACCTTCAGCCCCGCTGGCCAGTCGAGCTGGCCCATGGTAAACCTCAGCAGTAGCACTGGCCCATGGTATAACCGAGCAGCCCGCCCCTGGAGGCCCATAGCTCGGCCAGGGTAGGTCCGAGGAGCCCCAGGCTTGGCAGGCTGATGCCTGGGACCTCCACCCAGGGAACCAGCACGGGGGGCAGCCCCCAGCCAGGGGACGTTAGCCCCAGGATTCCAGATATCGAGCCCGAATTTGGAGGCCCATAGCTCGGCCAGGGGAGCTCCCAGGAGCCCCAGACTTGGCAGGCAGATGCCTCTCACCTCTCCCCAGGGAACCAGCACGGGAAGGCCCGGGCAGCCCCCAGCCAGGGGACGCCAGCCCCAGGATTCCAGATATCGAGTCCGACTTTGGAGGCCCCTAGCTCGGCCAGGGGACCTCCCAGGACCCCCAGACTTGGCAGGCAGATGCCCCTGACCTCCACCCAGGGAACCAGCACGGGAAGGCCCGGGCAGCCCCCAGCCAGGGGACGCCAGCCCCAGGATTCCAGATATCAAGTCCGAATTTGGAGGCCCATAGCTCGGCCAGGGGACCTCCCAGGACCCCCAGACTTTACAGGCAGATGCCTCTCACCTCTCCCCAGGGAACCAGCACGGGAAGGCCCGGGCAGCCCCCAGCCAGGGGACGTCAGCCCCAGGATTCCAGATATCGAGTCCGACTTTGGAGGCCCATAGCTCGGCCAGGGGACCTCCCAGGACCCCCAGACTTGGCAGGCAGATGCCCCTGACCTCCACCCAGGGAACCAGCACAGGAAGGCCCGGGCAGCCCCCAGCCAGGGGACGTCAGCCCCAGGATTCCAGATATCGAGTCCGACTTTGGAGGCCCATAGCTCGGCCAGGGGACCTCCCAGGACCCCCAGACTTGGCAGGCAGATGCCCCTGACCTCCACCCAGGGAACCAGCACAGGAAGGCCCGGGCAGCCCCCAGCCAGGGGACGCCAGCCCCAGGATTCCAGATATCAAGTCCGACTTTGGAGGCCCATAGCTCGGCCAGGGGACCTCCCAGGACCCCCAGACTTGGCAGGCAGATGCCCCTGACCTCCACCCAGGGAACCAGCATGGGAAGGCCCGGGCAGCCCCCAGCCAGGGGACGCCAGCCCCAGGATTCCAGATATCAAGTCCGACTTTGGAGGCCCATAGCTCGGCCAGGGGACCTCCCAGGACCCCCAGACTTTACAGGCAGATGCCTCTCACCTCTCCCCAGGGAACCAGCACGGGAAGGCCCGGGCAGCCCCCAGCCAGGGGACGTCAGCCCCAGGATTCCAGATATCGAGTCCGACTTTGGAGGCCCATAGCTCGGCCAGGGGACCTCCCAGGACCCCCAGACTTTACAGGCAGATGCCTCTCACCTCTCCCCAGGGAACCAGCACGGGAAGGCCCGGGCAGCCCCCAGCCAGGGGACGTCAGCCCCAGGATTCCAGATATCGAGTCCGACTTTGGAGGCCCATAGCTCGGCCAGGGGACCTCCCAGGACCCCCAGACTTGGCAGGCAGATGCCCCTGACCTCCACCCAGGGAACCAGCACAGGAAGGCCCGGGCAGCCCCCAGCCAGGGGACGTCAGCCCCAGGATTCCAGATATCGAGTCCGACTTTGGAGGCCCATAGCTCGGCCAGGGGACCTCCCAGGACCCCCAGACTTTACAGGCAGATGCCTCTCACCTCTCCCCAGGGAACCAGCACGGGAAGGCCCGGGCAGCCCCCAGCCAGGGGACGTCAGCCCCAGGATTCCAGATATCGAGTCCGACTTTGGAGGCCCATAGCTCGGCCAGGGGACCTCCCAGGACCCCCAGACTTGGCAGGCAGATGCCCCTGACCTCCACCCAGGGAACCAGCACAGGAAGGCCCGGGCAGCCCCCAGCCAGGGGACGCCAGCCCCAGGATTCCAGATATCAAGTCCGACTTTGGAGGCCCATAGCTCGGCCAGGGGACCTCCCAGGACCCCCAGACTTGGCAGGCAGATGCCCCTGACCTCCACCCAGGGAACCAGCACGGGAAGGCCCAGGCAGCCCCCAGCCAGGGGACGCCAGCCCCAGGATTCCAGATATCGAGTCCGAATTTGGAGGCCCATAGCTCGGCCAGGGGACCTCCCAGGACCCCCAGACTTGGCAGGCAGATGCCCCTGACCTCCACCCAGGGAACCAGCACAGGAAGGCCCGGGCAGCCCCCAGCCAGGGGACGCCAGCCCCAGGATTCCAGATATCAAGTCCGACTTTGGAGGCCCATAGCTCGGCCAGGGGACCTCCCAGGACCCCCAGACCCTAGAGGCAGATGCCTCTCACCTCTCCCCATGGAACCAGCATGGGAAGGCCCGGGCAGCCCCCAGCCAGGGGACGTCAGCCCCAGGATTCCAGATATCGAGTCCGACTTTGGAGGCCCATAGCTCGGCCAGGGGACCTCCCAGGACCCCCAGACTTGGCAGGCAGATGCCCCTGACCTCCACCCAGGGAACCAGCACAGGAAGGCCCGGGCAGCCCCCAGCCAGGGGACGCCAGCCCCAGGATACCAGATATTAAGCCTCAGTGGGTTCCCCAAGCCCACTCATCACCTGTATCCTGATGGCACCTCTCAGCAGCACCAGGTGCGCAACAGCACTTCCAGGGGGGGGATGCAGTCGCCCTCCTCCCAGGAGAGAGCTCTCCTCCTCGGGCACGGCCAGGGGGAAGAGTGCCCTGGTCCATCCACCATGTCTAAGATTTTGGCCATGTCTGAATCCCATGGTATAACTGCCCATGGTATAACTGAGCAGCCCGCCCTTGGAGGCCCATAGCTCGGCCAGGGGAGCTCCCAGGTGCCCCTGACTGCAGGTTCCCCCAGGATTCCAGATATCAAGTCCGATTTGGAGGCCCCTAGCTCGGCCAGGGGACCTCCCAGGACCCCCAGACCTCATAGGCAGATGCCCCTGACCTCCACCCAGGGAACCAGCACGGGAAGGCCCGGGCAGCCCCCAGCCAGGGGGACGGTAGACCCAGGATTCCATGAATCAAGTCTCAATGGGTTCCCAGGCCCACTCATCCCCTGTATCCCGATGGCACCTCTCAGCAGCACCAGGTGCGCAGCAGCACTTCCAGGGGGGGATGCAGTCTCCCTCCTCCCAGCAGAGAGCTCTCCTAATCGGGCATGGACAGGGGGAAGAGTCCCTGGTCCATCCACCCTGTCTAAGTTTTTGCCCTAGCCTGAATCCCATGGTATAACTGCCCATGGTATAACTGCCCATATTATATCTGCCCATGGTATAACTGAGCAGCCCCAGACTGCAGATTCCACCAGGATTCCAGATATCCAGTCCGATTTTGGAGGCCCCTAGCTCGGCCAGGGGACCTCCCAGGACCCCCAGACTTTACAGGCAGATGCCCCCGACCTCCACCCAGGGAACCAGCAGGGGAAGCCCCCAGCCAGGGGATGCTATCCCCCGTGGGGCCCCACTCAGTCGGAGGTTCGATACAAGGCCCGAGCCCCAACTTGGAGGCCCATAGCTCGGCCAGGGGAGGTCCCAGGAGCCCCAGGCTTGGCAGGCTGATGCCTGGGACCTCCACCCAGGGAACCAGCACGGGAAGGCCCGGGCAGCCCCCAGCCAGGGGCCGTTATTCCCCGTGGGGCTCCACTCAGGTGGCGGTTATACACAAGGCCCGAGCCCCAACTTGGAGGCCCATAGCTCGGCCAGGGGAGGTCCCAGGAGCCCCAGGCTTGGCAGGCTGATGCCTGGGACCCCTCCCCAGGGAACCAGCACGGGAAGGCCCGGGCAGCCCCCAGCCAGCGGCCGTTATTCCCCGTGGGGCTCCACTCAGGTGGTGGTTATACACAAGGCCCAAGCCCCAACTTGGAGGCCCATAGCTCGGCCAGGGGAGGTCCCAGGAGCCCCAGGCTTGGCAGGCAGATGCCCCTGACCTCCACCCAGGGAACCAGCACGGGAAGGCCCGGGCAGCCCCCAGCCAGGGGCCGTTATTCCCCGTGGGGCTCCACACAGGTGGTGGTTATACACAAGGCCCAAGCCCCAACTTGGAGGCCCATAGCTCGGCCAGGAGAGGTCCCAGGAGCCCCAGGCTTGGCAGGCTGATGCCTGGGACCCCTCCCCAGGGAACCAGCACGGGAAGGCCCGGACAGCCCCCAGCCAGGGGCCGTTATTCCCCGTGGGGCTCCACACAGGTGGCGGTTATACACAAGGCCCGAGCCCCAACTTGGAGGCCCATAGCTCGGCCAGGGGAGGTCCCAGGACCCCCAGACTTGGCAGGCAGATGCCCCTGACCTCCACCCAGGGAACCAGCATGGGAAGCCCCCAGCCAGGGGACGCTATCCCCCGTGGGGCCCCACTCAGTTGGCTGTTTTATACAAGGCCTGAGCCAGACCATGGAGGCCCATAGCTCGGCCAGGGGAGGTCCCAGGAGCCCCAGACTTGGCAGGCTGATGCCTGGGACCTCTCCCCAGGGAACCAGCACGGGAAGGCCCGGGCAGCCCCCAGCCAGGGGCCGTTATTCCCCGTGGGGCTCCACTCAGGTGGTGGTTATACACAAGGCCCAAGCCCCAACTTGGAGGCCCCTAGCTCGGCCAGGGGAGGTCCCAGGACCCCCAGACTTGGCAGGCAGATGCCCCTGACCTCCACCCAGGGAACCAGCACGGGAAGCCCCCAGCCAGGGGACGCTATCCCCCCTGGGGCCCCACTCAGTTGGCTGTTTTATACAAGGCCTCAGCCAGACCATGGAGGCCCATAGCTCGGCCAGGGGAGGTCCCAGGAGCCCCAGACTCGGCAGGCTGATGCCTGGGACCTCTCCCCAGGGAACCAGCACGGGAAGGCCCGGGCAGCCCCCAGCCAGGGGCCGTTATTCCCCGTGGGGCTCCACACAGGTGGCGGTTATACACAAGGCCCGAGCCCCAACTTGGAGGCCCCTAGCTCGGCCAGGGGAGGTCCCAGAAGCCCCAGACTTGGCAGGCAGATGCCCCTGACCTCCACCCAGGGAACCAGCACGGGAAGCCCCCGCCAAGGGGCCGTTATCCCCCGTGGGGCCCCACTCAGTTGGCTGTTTTATACAAGGCCCGAGCCAGACCATGGAGGCCCATAGCTCGGCCAGGGGAGGTCCCAGGAGCCCCAGGCTCGGCAGGCTGATGCCTGGGACCTCTCCCCAGGGAACCAGCACCCGAAGGCCCGGGCAGCCCCCCGCCAGGGGCCGTTATTCCCCGTGGGGCTCCACACAGGTGGCGGTTATACACAAGGCCCGAGCCCCAACTTGGAGGCCCATAGCTCGGCCAGGGGAGGTCCCAGGAGCCCCAGACTTGGCAGGCAGATGCCTGGGACCTCTCCCCAGGGAACCAGCACCCGAAGGCCCGGGCAGCCCCCCGCCAGGGGCCGTTATTCCCCGTGGGGCCCCACTCAGGTGGCGGTTATACACAAGGCCCGAGCCCGACTTTGGAGGCCCATATCTCGGCCAGGGGAGGTCCCAGGAGCCCCAGACTTGGCAGGCAGATGCCTGGGACCTCTCCCCAGGGAACCAGCACCCGAAGGCCCGGTCAGCCCCCCGCCAGGGGCCGTTATTCCCCGTGGGGCTCCACTCAGGTGGCGGTTATACACAAGGCCCGAGCCCGACTTTGGAGGCCCATATCTCGGCCAGGGGAGGTCCCAGGAGCCCCAGACTTGGCAGGCAGATGCCCCTGACCTCTCCCCAGGGAACCAGCACCCGAAGGCCCGGGCAGCCCCCCGCCAGGGGCCGTTATTCCCCGTGGGGCTCCACTCAGGTGGCGGTTATACACAAGGCCCGAGCCCGACTTTGGAGGCCCATAGCTCGGCCAGGGGAGGTCCCAGGAGCCCCAGGCTTGGCAGGCAGATGCCCCTGACCTCCACCCAGGGAACCAGCACGGGCGGTCATGTCCGAGGCCCCAGCCCGACTTTGGAGGCCCATAGCTCGGCCAGGGGAGGTCCCAGGTGCCCCTGACTGCAGATTCCCCCCAGGATCCCAGGTATCAATTCCAAAAACATAGTCCCAATTCCAAAAGTCGAGTCTGGGCCACAGACCCCGCAGGGCGGCAGGGGAGACCAGTCTGCATGGCCCTGCAGTGGAATTTCCCCATTTTGGGCCAATTCCACAAATCAAGTCTGGGAAATAGCCACCTGGTGTCATGGAACGGTACTGCAGCTGAATTTGGGATAAGGGGGTTTATCGCGGTATAAAATCGTGGGGAGGTCCAAAATTAATTCCAAGGGTGTCATAAAATCTGTAATAACCCTCTGCAAAATCCCAAAAAGCGACCCAGCCCACAGGAAAACCGTTTAATGGCTTTTCGGAATTTCGGACTCGATTTGTGGAATCCAATTCCACCTTAAGAGTCTATTGTCCTAACTTTTCCTAATTAGGGTTAGGTGGGTGAGTGTGTGGAGTTTTGCATGCAGGTCAATAACGTATTGGATTTCATTTTTACTTTGTGAAGTTCCCTCCTCCCAATTTTCCCGCAGCACATCTAGAATGCCGCGCGGCTTAATATAACAATTCAAACGGGGAGAACCCTGTGGAGGCTTGGGGGACCTCTCGCACTGAAAACAACAAGGGTTCGAGCCACTTATCCCAATTACGTGCATCCTCAATTACGAATTTTTTAATTATATTTTTGAGGGTGCGATTGAACCGTTCAACTAAACTGTCCGTTTGTGGGTGATGCACGCTGGTGCGGATCGGCTTAATACCTAATAACCCATACAGTTCCTTTAGTGTGCGTGACATAAACGCTGTGCCTTGATCAGTCAGAATCTCTTTCGGGATTCCAACTCGGGAGATAAAGCAGAAGAGTGCCTCTGCAATACTGCGTGCTGAGATATTGCGAAGAGGCACTGCTTCCGGGTATCGCGTTGCATAGTCCACCAGAACTAATATAAAGCGGTACCCTCGTGCTGACCAATCTAATGGCCCGACGAGATCCATCCCAATTCTTTCGAATGGGGTCTCGATTAATGGTAGAGGGCGCAAAGGCGCTTTTGGAATGGCAGCTGGGTTTACTAACTGGCATTCGCGGCATGCCGTACACCACCTACGGACATCGCCGCGAATCCCCGGCCAATAGAATCGGGCCATTATTCGGGCTAGTGTTTTATCCTGCCCTAAGTGTCCAGCCATGGGATTAAAGTGAGCCACCTGGAATACCAATTCCCGGCGGCTTTTCGGAATCAAAAGCTGCGTGACTTGCTCTTTAGTTTGAGTGTCCTGCGTCACTCGGTATAATCTATCCTTCATAATCGCGAAGTAAGGGAAGGATGGGGTTGCATTTGGCTGGAGCGTTTGACCATCGATTACTCTCACTTGGTCAAACGCATGCCGCAGAGTCTTGTCTCGTGACTGCTTTAACGGGAAATCCTCCAGGGATTCCCCAATAGAGAGAGGAGGAGCCGGCGGCTCCTCACTCTGACGCGGAGCTGACATAGACGGCTCTGTGACAGCTGCTCCCGCCAACGTGACACCGGGACCTCCCCTTATTAAACTATGGCAGGACCCACTCTTTACTAGGTGCCTCATTAATTCCCCAAATCCCGGCCAATCAGTTCCCAAAATTATAGAGTGGGTAAGGCAAGGATTAACCGCCACCTTCACTATAAATTTTTCCCCTCGGAAAAAAATGTGGACCGACACTAAAGGGTAACTGTGAACATCCCCGTGCACACACAACACCTTCACCAATTGTGCTCCCCCAATGCCTCGTCTTGCACCAGGTTTTGGTGGATTGAGGTCTGATTACAACCAGAATCCACCAACGCCTGATATGTATCCCCTTGGATACTCACCGGTATGCGATACGCTCCAGCCCGATCGAGGGCAGCTCCTGGTGCGTTGGGGATCCGAACCACCGCGCCCACTTCCATCACCGAGCACTGCTGTTGCAGGTGGCCCAGCTCCACCCAGCGCCAGCAAACCGGCCCGGGCTTCCTCTCTGCACTGGTGCTCTGGGGCTCAGTCACCTGAGGGTGGAGAGAGACAGACACGGAAGGGAGAAATGGGAGGGCACCACAGGTGCGGCGGGCTGGCTGGGGTGGGGCCGGCCCCCGCCTCCACGGTGGGGGAACGGGGCGAGGAGGAGACATGGGAGGAGAGGGAGAGAGAGAGGAGAGGGGAGAAGAGGCTGTCTGCTGTCCTGCCGTCGGGACAGCCGCCAAATGGTCCTCCGCCAGCTTGATTGCTTGATCCAGCGACGCCGGTCGGTGGCACTGGACCCACTCTGCAGCTCCAGCTGGTGGACACATGATGAACTGCTCCAGCGCCACCTGGTCGATGATCCCCTCGGCGTCGCAGTTGTCGGCCCTCAACCACCGCCCACAGGCGTCCCGGAGTTGCTGGCCAAACACGAACGGCCGACCGACTTCCTCCAAGTGCAAAGCGCGGAAGTGTTGCCATTGTTGCTCAGGGGTGCGCCCCACACACTGGAGGACGGCCCGGCGAAGGTCCGCGTAGGCCAGCCGGCGGTCAGCAGGAGCTGTAGCACGGCCAGCTGCGCCTCTCCCATTAGCAGGGGGAGGAGGCGCACCGCGCGCTGTTCCATCGGCCACCCCGAGGTCTCTGCCACCTGCTCAAAGAACGTGAGGAAGGCCTCGGGGTCGTCCTGCGGGCCCATCTTCGTCAGGGTGAAGGGGGACGGCCCCACAGCGGTGGACCCTGCCGACATGAGGAGGTGGCGGAACACCTGTCGTTCTTCCTGCTGAGCCATCACCAGGGCCTCGAACCGCTGTTCTTGTTCCTTCCGGAGGGCAACTAGTGCCTGGTGCTGGCTTTGCTGGGCCGTGGCAAGGGCGTGGACCAGCTCAGCGAAAAGGGAGGACTCCATGGGGCTGTTCTGCTTCGGTGCTCCAATCCCGGGTTTCGGCACCACTGTAGCAAGCGTTCTAGGTGGGTGGAGCACAGAAGCACGGCAGGGCAGTACTGAGTTCTCAATTACTCCTTTATTGTCAGCTTTTCAGCTTCTATACGTTTATTCATATATATGAATACATATATGTCTGTATACATATATATGTATACAGATACACACACGCCACACACACGTGTTCTGGTCGGGAGAGAGCCCGCTCTGCTCTCGCTCTCTTCCTTAAATAGAGGAGCTACATTATCTAAGGTATGGTGGAAGGTTGACTCTAAGCATTCAGTTGCCTGATCAAGTTCTGCAGGGGCTGACAGTGACCCAATCAAAGTTGATAACTCTGGGAGATATTTATAAATATAAAGCTCTGTGCAGTAGTTGACGTGAATGTACGTTTAATACAGTAGCGTGGTAAGGTGCATATATTATTACTCAGACATAGTTTGAATGAGATAAAATAATGATCTGAGATAACTTCAGACTGTGGAAGTATGACTATAATGTCTATGTTTAACCTGAATGTTAGTATTAGATCAAGGGTGTGACCACCATTATGGGTCGGTCCTATGACATTCTCATTAATCCCTACTGAATCTAAAATGGACACAAACGCTGTTTTTAAAGGGTCTTCTGGGTTATCGAAGTGAATATTAAAATCTCCGACGACTAAAGCTTTGTCTAAAGAAATAACCAGATCTGAGATAAAATCTGCAAATTCAGAAAGAAACTCAGAATATGGCCCCTGGGGCCTGTAAATAATAAGTAATGGAATTAACTGGGTAGACTTATTTTTCGAGGCTACATACATTATATGAGTATGAAGAACTTCAAATGTATTAAATTTATAACCAGGTTTTTGTGGTACACCTAGATAACCATTATAAATACCCGCAATGCCTCCTCCTCTGCCAGTTTGACGAGGCTGGTGTATATAACTGTATCCAGGAGGACTCGCTTCATTTAATGCTATATATTCATTTGGCTTAATCCATGTGTGGCAGTGGGGGCGTGGTCAAGCGTCAGTCTGTGACCGGAGGGCGGAGTCAGGGAAGGTAAATGGCAGAAGCACTACACCTGATGTGAATTAACCTGTGTTTGTGTGTCTTCCCAGCAACCACGCCCTATATAAGGAGAGAGAGGGCAGAGGAAGGGAGCTCTCTCCTGCACCAGATGACTTGTGTGTGTGTGTGTGTGTGTGTGTGTGTGTGTGTGTGGCTAGGAGAATATATGTAGTACTGAAAAGTGCAAATAAAAAAAAAAAAAGAGTTTTTGGAACTCAGTTCTGGCCTGCCATACTTCTGTGCTCCACCCACCCGCTCTGACTTCTACAAACTCTCTAAGGCGCATGCCCATCATACAGCTGGCTTTGACGTTCTTGTGCCTGCTGCAAATTCTCCTGGGTTAGGTGCATGAGGGTGTGGAGTTTTGCACGCAGATCAAGAATGTACTGGATTTCGTTTTTGCTAGGTGAAGGTCCCTCCTCCCAATTTTATCGTAGCACGTCCAGAATGCCACGTGGCTTACGCCCATATAATAATTCAAAGGGAGAAAAACCCATGGAGGCTTGCGGGACCTCTCATACTGCGAATAACAGGGGCTCTTCACTTCCGAATTTCCGGATTATGTTCTTGAGTGTTTGGTTAAATTGCTCTACTAAGCCATCCGATAGACTTAATCCCCAGTAACCCATATAGTTCACGCAGTGTGCATGACATAAACGAAGTGTCTTGGTCTGTCAGGATTTCTTTCGGAATCCCGATCTGGGAGATAAAGTGGAAGAGTGCTTCTGTAATACTGCGTGCTGAGATATTGCGGAGAGGCACTGCTTCCGGATATCATGTTGCATAGTTCACCAGAACTAAAATAAAGCGAAATCCCCATGCTGACCGATCTAATGGCCCGACGAGATCCATCCCAATTTGCTCAAACCAGGTCTCGATTAGAGGAAGAGGGCACAACGTCGCTTTTGGAGTGGCCATGGGATTTACTAATTGGCATTCATGGCATGCCGTGCACCACTGACGAACATCCCTGTGAATCCCTGGCCAATAGAACCGGGCCATTATTTGGGCTAGTGTTTTATCTTGCCCTAAGTGTCCAGCCATGGGATTAAAGTGAGCCGCATAGAATACAAGTTCCTTACGGCTCTTTGGGATTAAAAACTGGGTTATTCGTTCATTAGTTTGAGTGTCCGGCACCACTCAGTACAATCTATCTTTAATAATAGCAAAATAAGGGAAGGTCGGTGCCGCGCTTGGCTCAAGAGTTTGACCATCGATTACTCTCACTTGGTCAAACGCATGCCGCAGAGTCTCGTCTCACAACTGCTCTAATGAGAAATCCCCAAGGGAATCCCCAAGAGAGGGAGGAGGAGCGGGCTGCTCCTCACTCTGATGCGGTGTTGACGTAGACGGCTCTGTGACAGCTTCTCCAGTCAATGCCACATCGGGATCTTCCCGTGACCTACTAGTGTAGGACCCACTACATGTTAAATATAAAAAAAATCATTTTTTTAAACCCTGGCCAATCAGTACCCAAAATCAACGAGTGGGTGAGACGAGGACTAACCGCCGCCTTTACTCTTTGCATTTAGCCCAGGAATAGAATAAGGACAGACACTAAGGGATAATTGTGAACATCCCTGTGCACACACAACACTTTCACCGCTTGTGCTCTCCCCAACACCTCACCTTGCACCAGGCGTTGGTGAATTGAGGTCTGATTACAACCGGAATCCACCAAAGCATGATATGTATCCCCTTGAATACTTACCGTTATGTGATAAGTTCCGGCCCAATCGGGGGCGGTTTCTGGTGCATTGGAGATCCAGATTACAGTTCTCACCTCCCTTGCGGAGCTCTGACTCTGAAGATGCTCCAATTCCCCACCACGCCAGCACACCGGCCCAGGCTTTCCCTCTGCACTGGTGTTATGGGTGTCACTCACCTGAGGGGGAGACAACACAGACATGGAAGAGGGAGATGAGACGACACCACAGGTGTGACGGGCTGGCTGGGGGGGAGCCAGCCGCCATCTCCGTGGCAGGGGAACCGGGAGAGGAGGGGGATGAGAGATGGGGGGAAAGAGAGAGAAAGAAGCGAGGGGAGATGCCTCATCTGCCTGCCATCAGAGCCACCTCCAGATGGTCCTCCGCCAGCTCGATGGCTCATTCCAGCAATGCCAGGCGATGGCACTGGACCCATTCCGCCGTTCCTTCCGGAAGCCGAGAGATAAACTGTTCCAGTGCCACCAGATCAATGATCTCGTTGGCATCGCGGTCTTCCGCCGTCAGCCGCCAGCAGGCATCCCGGAGTTGCTGGCCAAATGCAAATGGCCGGCCAACCTCCTTCAATGCCAGCATCCTTCAATGCCAGCATCCGGAAGCGCTGGCGATGTTGCTCCGGGGAGTGGCCGAGCCACTGCAGGATGGCTTTCCTCAGGTCAGCATACACCAGTTGGCTGTCAGCAGGGAGCTGCTGCGCTGCGCCTTGCCAGTCAGGAGCGGGAGGAGGCGTGCCACGCACTGCTCCAGTGGCCACCCCCACGCCTCGGCTGCTTGCTTGAAGAGAGCAAGGAACGCTTCAGGATCATCCTGTGGTCCCATCTTCGTGAGGGTGCCGGCAGCGGTGGTCAACGCCCCTGCTGATGCAAGCAGGTGCCAGAACGCCTGCCGATCTTCCTGCTGGGCCAGCATCAAAGCTTTGAAACATTGCTCCTGTTCCTTTCGGAGGGTGATCAGTGTTTGATGCTGGTTCTGCTGGGCAGTAGCGAGGGCAAGGATGAGCTCTTCGAATGGGGAGGACTCCATGGGGTGATTCCCTTCTGTGCTCCCAGGTTTCGGCACCACTGTAACAGTTCCTGATGTGGGTGGAGCACAGAAGCACGGCAGGCGAGAGTTGATGTTTACATATAAACACTTTATTGAGTTTTTCAGCTTTCTTTCTTTCTTTCTTTCTTTCTTTCTTTTGCTCACTCACTCACACATGCGTTGTGGTTGGGGAGAGAGAGGCTTTTCTCTGCTCTCTCCTTTTATGCTCCATCCCTATAACACACACACGTTAATTGACAACAGGTGGAATGACTTAGCCACTTACCTTCCCCGACCCTGCCCTCCATTCACAGACTGTTGCTTGGCCACGCCCCCACTGCCACAGCACATTATGAAGTGCAAAATATGACAAAGGAGACTCCGAACTGTTGAGCAACTGAAATTGTATATTAGGCAAGGATGGGACATCATTTCTCTTTCAAAATGACAGCAACTGGTCTCAGTTCCCAGCCTTTTCCAGAGTGTTGTTAAAAGTAGAGGTGATGCAACACAGTGGTAAACATGCCCCTGTTCCAACTTTTTTGAAATATGCTGCTGCTGAAATTAAATTCAAAATAAGCATATTTTTTTTCAAAAAACAATAAAAATATATCATTTTCAACATTTGATATATGGCCTTTATACTATTTTCAATGAAATATAAGGTTTCCATGATTTGCAAATTATCACATTCCGTTTTTATTTACAGTTTACACAGTGTCCCAACTTTTTTGGAATTGGTGTTGTAATCGCTGATCTGAGATAGTCAAATTGTTATCTATAGGGTTAGTTATCAAATTCCCTGGCTTTAAATTAATAGTCTGAATTTTTTGCCATTGTAAAAATGATGTTGCTACTACATATTGAAAATGTACATGTTTCTCTGATGGTCTTATTCCTCGTAAAATTTGCTATAGTAAATCCTAGATAAGAATCTAGGATTATTTTTGTTGTCTTCTATTAGGGTGGCAGATACATTGATCAAGTAGTACTAAGAGCTTTTCTATAGTTCAGGAGGCTCTTCCATGCTAATTGTAACACTACCAATTTAATGCTATTTACATTCAAATATCGGAGTGGTCTGTTTTAAGGTGTATGTGTGATTATTATACCAGGATGCAGGTTTTTTTCTCTCTAATTATTTTTATGTTAAAGGTGCCCTTCTACCAAAAACGTTTAATATTGGCTCTTTTTGAAATACCATAGTTCACTCAGAGTTGCATATGCATGCTGCATGTGAAAGTGTAATTCTACTCCCATTCCCTGTATTAGCTTATGAAAGAAAATAGTCGGAAAAACGAGCGGATCAGAAAAAGCCATATGAAGTTACGTCACTTCGAAAATTGGTATTCATGGCCTTGCCCACCTTGGCTTGCGACCGCCCATGGGAAGGAAGCGCAAGGAGAGAGACATAATTCACCCTGAGGCGCGGCGCTGTGCTCCGCATCAGTTTCATTTCTAACGGCGGCTCCAGCCTGACTTTGCACGCTCGTAACTTGGGCAGGGGAGGTCCCAGCCTCCCCAGACTTGGCAGCCAGCGACCCCTGCCCTCTCCCGAACGAACCAGCGCTGCCAGGGCCCATCAGCTCCCAGCCAGGGGACGTTATTCCCCCCACACACCCCGAGGCGAGCTCCGCTCCATGCCTCATGCCTTGATGAGAGCCGCTGCCGCAGGGAGTATTCAATTAAATAAATAAATAAATAAATGAATGAACAAATGAATGGCTCCCTCCCAGTTGCGTGCGCACACACACACAAGCATTCTGGTTGGGGAGAGAGCTCCCTTCCTCTGCACTCCCTCTCCTCTTATAGGGCGTGGTCACTGGGGAAGACACACAAACACACTGTGCTGCAAGTATTGAAAACAGCACCTTCCTGAGTGAGATGGATACTGTCCCACCTCAACAGGCCAGCTGTACCCCTAAAATTACTCCAATTATCTGGAAAGCCCACATTGTTTTCTGAGCACTGCCTGGACATCCAGCAGTTCAGTGATGGTAACCTGCTGTCAGATACATCACCACACCACATTGGGATGGGGCCAGAGCATATTATAGTATGGGACATCACCTTTGCTAATTTAAACACCTCTACCAAGTAACTCTTCATAAACTCTGACTGACAAAGGCATATATTGTTAGCTCCTAAATTAATAACCATGTTTGAAAACCTATGCTTACCTAAGACCCAAAGATTACCTGCTATGTCTGGCACCCTAGCTACCGGTAAGCACCTAACTAAAGCTACTAGTGCCCCTAAAGACCTAGCTGATTTCACACCCCATAAGACAGACTCTTCTATACTCTCAGCTCTTTCAGGTTTCTCAGTGGGTGCATCACTAAGGAGAGTAAACCTGCTTGACACAGGAAGTGGACAGGAGTGGTCCTCCCATGGGCAAGCCTTAGCATTGGTACTATGATTATGTCACAGAGTTGTCACTTATTTGTCCTGCTGTGAGGGCTCTAATGCCGGAGTGGGGGATTGGTAACTCCACCTAAGGCATCCAGACTTTTCCCTACACTGCTCTCACTCTAACCTTCTTTAGAGTCTGAATGTATATCTCTAATGCTGCAGTCTTCTCTGTCAGAGAGCTAACTAATATGCACATTGCCTATCAAGCTATTATTAATGACAGAGTAAGAATGACTAAACATCCTGCACTCAACACACTGAACAAGCTGAAGGTCTGACATGATGAATGATTTACTTACCTTAGTCAAAGACTTGATGTTTAAAGCTGAGTCATCGTGGACAGGAAAAAAAATATTCGTTGAGAACACGAAAGTGCAGCAGAAGAGAAAGTGAAAAATACAACTAAATAAACGATAGTAGAAAATTATTGATGGAAAAGTGGGGAAAAAAGGTGTACTTTAAATGCTGACACCAACAAGAAACTCACAGCAAATGATTCAAAAACAGGAACATAATAGTTGCCAAGTACTGTCATTCGGATTTTCTTCTTTTATGTAAACAAGTTAACCACATCTGGCCTCAGAGTAGTGGACAGTACAACTTCTGAGAACTGAAGCTTCCTTCCCAGGTCAGAACTTTGCAATTCTCATCTCCTGTCTTCTGTCCAACTGCTGTAAGCTAGCTGGATGTCAGGTTGAAGGCCTTCCTCCTTGACAAAGGAAGCAGTGTGGCATGCTTTGCCTTAGTGTTTCTACTACCTTTCTTTTCCAAGATAACTATGAGCATTGATAGCACTTTATCATGATGTATATCCTCTGGTCAATCCGGTCTTGGAACCAAACAGGTTGTGCACCATGGTTTCTCTCCGAACACACAGCTTGCACAGTGGGTGCAATTCCTCACTTCTGTCTAGACCATGGTTCTTCATTCCTTTGGACTGGCTTTTGCCCAATGCTAGAAGTGTGATGTTCCAAGGCCTTGTATCCTACTGCAAGGGTTTCTGATAGTGTCCATCATCTTGAGGAGCACTCTGGTGGTATTGCCTGTCCACTTTTGCCAAGACTGTTGTTATGCCAGTTTCCATGACAATCGTCTCTGCAGTCTCTGTGAAGGCGCTTGTTGATTTCCCTCTCCATTGGCAACATGTACAATGTCAGCAGCCATATCAATCTTGGCAGTAGGCCATGCTGGTAAATCCATGCCTTGTACTTTCTTGTCAAACCACACTTATCTTTCTCAGCCAGTTCTCTGTTTGTTTGCTGAGGATGTTCTTATATGAAAGACTTTCATCATACCATTTGTCCAGATATGTGATGGAGTTTGATTACTTCCTCTTGAACCAACAGCTTGAAACTGTTGGTCACTTTCCTCTTTGTGATCACCATGCTTCTTGATTTTATGGGCTTAAGGGTCATCCTTGTCCAAGTGGCCATTTGATCCAGCTGCTTCATGACCCAACTTGGGTTGGAGTAGTAATGGTCAAATCATCCATGAATCCCTTAATTGCTAGCTATTGGACTCCTGAGGCCATTCCTGGCCCTCTGGCTTCTTTTCCAGCTGTTGGAACAATCAGATTCATTCCAATGAGGAACAATATAGGGGAAACTGTACATGCTGATACAATGCCTTTTTCCATGGGTTGCCACCCTGTTGTGAAGTCCATGGTTCAGAATTGCAACCTAATGTCTTTGAAATAATTGGCAATCATGTGCTTGATGTGGTCTATAGTTTAACATGGATGTGGGTGTGGTTCATTGCTACTTGGATCAGACTGTGAGGGATGGAGCCATAGATGTTGTCTAAGTCAAGCCAGACAACTGCAAGGTTGTCCTTCTTTTCCTAAGCTTTGTGGATGAGTTGGTGGATGAGGGTCTCAGTGTGTTCAAAATACCCAAGGGAACCAGGGATTCCACCATTTTGGTTAGAAATGTCTGTATATCAATTTTCAGTCATGTACTGTGTTATTCTCTTGCCCGGCAAGAAAAGGCTCTTCCCTTCTATACTTAGACAGTATAGAAAGTGGCTTATACATGAAGAGACTAATTTGTTAGGTACAAAATAACCTTCTCCAGCTTGCTGGTATGGTACTGTAGGTGCAATTGGTAATTGAGTGATCAATCTCATTAAATCTGAAGGTTAATAATTAAATCAGTCTCATTGAATCATTTAAATCACTCATTGAATCAGTCTCATTAATTAATATCATTAATTTTGGTGCTTAATAATAAATTACCAAACAGCTAAATTATGGTATATTCCAAATTATTATGATCACTTACCATATTACACAACCTATATGCATCTTGGAATTCTTTGAGATTGTGTGACTTCAAGGAATATGGAAGCAAATAAACACACAGTTTCAATAATTAATTGAATTTATTATAACAAAGATAAAATGAATAATGGCAGTTGAAATATATACAAATATGATATATATTTGATGAGCATGTGTGTGCGTGTGTGTGTGTCTGTGTGTGAGAGGACTTATGACCACGTGTTTCTAAGTACAGCAAGAGAGTTAGCTTTGGTTGCTAAATGAGATGCGTCGGCCACGTGTGGAGACACAGATTAGCCTTGTGTCACTAGCTAAGACAAAGGAATGCTAGCTAAGGTGTGTCTGTGTATGTCCACGTGGCGTGAACAAAGAGTTAGCCTGTGTGTGGCCTGAACAAAAGAGTTAGCATGGATTGCTAGCTAAGGTGTGTTTATGTATGTGTGTGGAAACAAAAGAATTAGCTCTGGTAGCTAACTCCACGTGTGTTTGGGGGGGAGGATGATGACCTCGTGGTCCCTTGAGACAATACAATTAGCCCTGGATGCTAATGGGACAAAAGAATTAGCCATAGGCTAATTTCACTAGCTTATAACAGTACAAAATCCACTGAAATCTTGATGCTGTCAAGATACGTGTAATAATGAAATTGAGGATGTTAGTAAGGAATAAAGAGAAGCATGCACAGCCTATCTATTAAAACAACTGAGAGGTCAAAACAAAATAGAACAATCAATCAATTCAACATCCTAAGTGTTTACAGTGTACACAATTAAACCGTTCCTGAGTTTAAATTCACGCTGCTTCAATAAAGCAAATTCCTAAGACTAGCTTTTATGCCCAAATGCCAAGTCTTACTTCAGTATCTCGCCCTTTTGTAGAAAGCAGAGAATTCTTGGAGAGGCTGAGACTTTTGGAGTTTCACCGTTGTGAAGGCCTCCGTGAGGCGCAGAGAATTTCTTGGTCCGATGCGTGGTTGCTCGTGATGAAAAGAAAGTCTCTGATCAGACAATGTGCACACAGAATTAATTAGAAGGATCCGGTCACTTCTAATTTTAAATTAACTGCTTGGGCTGCAGTCTGTACGTACATATAAGGAACAAATGGAAACCGGTTGTAGCTCAAGTTGAGTTTAAAATCGCGCGATTCTAGGATCAACCGTGGCCAAAGGTGAAAGAAAAGAGCAAAACTCTGATTCTTGAGGAAAAGAAAAGAAAAGACGTCTTTATCAGTGGAGCAAATCTCTTTGTGTCCAGACGGCTTGAAGTCCAGACGAGAGAGGAGGAAGCGGAAACGTGTTCCGTTACTTATGACTTCAAAGAGGCTGTGACGTTGGTGATCCTGCCCCGGCGTGACGCAGGTCAACACGGAAGCTGGTGATGGGAGTTGTAGTCCTTAAAGGGACTCTTGTAGTTCTTAGACGGACTGTGTACCTACAATCCCCCTTTTGGTCTCAGGGGTATGATGGAGTCGTAGCACTGAGAGCACAGTACCATACAGTCCACATGTCCGTAGTCCTTGAGGCAGCCTTGCTCTGCACAGTCCATGGTGTCCTGTGAAAACTGTGTAAACTTGTGAGTTCCAGTAAGACAGTTGGAGGCAGAGGCATTTTGGGCATATAATCAGGCTATAGGCATTTTGGGCATATAATCACTCTATCTAACTAGGTTAAAACCACGTCTACAAAGAACATCAACACTACACTACATATATACTTCATTTCTTGTGTAAAAAAAAACAAGAAAAGAGAAGGAATGAGGGAAAGGAAAGAAGTATTAGTGATTGGGTTAGTAAGCCTAATCTTCTGGGAAGGTGATAGCAGCAGGTGGTCTGGCCAGAAAGCGTGCGCTACTGCGGCTAAAGCTGTCAGGGACGCAGACCATCTTATCCAGCTTGGCGTGTAGTGTTATGTATTTGATGTGAAAATGTGACCGGGAATGTTGGTGTACGCTTATGGGTGAGTGAGGCGTACAAGCTAGGTGGACAGGATGGGCCTAACTATTGTCCACCCCCTTTTGGAGTGAGGACTGTTCAAAAGGCTTGATTTGATTGCCATGGAGTTTGATTAGGCCTGGATGTCCTAATGTGATACGCGACGGGGACAGTTTTCCCATGATCAAAAGGTCTCGGCCAGGGTGGTAGGAACTTTGAGATTCGGGCGTAGTAGGACTTTTGTCCTTTTACGCTCGAATCGAGATTCTTTTAAACACATGTAAAGGTTGATTGTAGGTGGGGTGGTATGTTGGCGACATATTGATGTGCGGTGTATGCAGTTGCGACGCTCATGTCCTCTGGTCTGTACAGGAGATGCAGGGGGAGAACCATCTCTCGCCCAGTCATCATCTCAGAGGGTGTGACTCCAGTGGTGCAATGAGGGGTGGACCTAATGGCCCTTAGCACCAAGGGAAGTTTCACATCCCAATTTTTACCATGGTGGGTGACATACTTCTGCAGCATGCTCACGATGGTTTGAATGGCTCGTTCAACCTGACCAGAGGATTGAGGGTGGTACGCGATATGGGGTTTCGCCTGAATGCCTAACATGTTCCACAGCACAGCCATTACACCAGCAGGGAAATGGGTGCCTGTAGACGAGTTGATGGATAGAGGGAGGTTTTTCAAAGAATTGTGGCCACTAGGGGGAGTCGTGATGTCGGGTGTTTCGACAACAGACTCTGTGGGCAAAGACATGAACTGAAGTTCATCGGAAATTTGGTCTCGCGTGGCGCTTGGTTGGTCGGTGTTCGCACTAATCTCGTCGCAACGAGTTTGTGCATGTTTTGTGGGGTTCAACGACGGCGGGGTCATGATTTGTGTGAAGCTGACTAAGTTTATGTTGCAGGGTTTGGTTGGGATTGGGTCACCCTGTGAGAGCCGTGTCTGAGAGATGGTGGCGAGGACTTTAGCACACATGAGCGTGATCTCCAATCCAGTATCTAGAAGGGCGTGGAGAGTGATTGTACCCTCGATCACCAGGGGGGTGTAAATGCTCTTAGCATTGCCCCTTCTAACTAGATCACATAAGAACTGCATTAGGGGTGCGTTTTGTGGGTTTGCCTTCACCACTGGGGGGGCCCTACATCCTGACCATCGCCTGCTGTTTCACAGGGATTTCCTCCCCCTTTCACGAGATCTACTCACGGTTCCTGGCCTAGTCATGCCAGCGGGTAGCTTTTGTCATTTCTCTTGGGCTCTTTTATCTTATCTGTTGAGGGGTCTGACCTCTGTTGTAACAGTTCTTTAATCTCAGCCAACTGGGCTTTCAAAGAGTCCAGCTCTGATTGGAACTCACCAGGTTGGTCTGAGTCACTGTCTCAGTCACCTCTACCCCTACGTGGAGAGCTACGGTCGGAGCGCTCCTGCCATTTCCGGCCAGAGTGGGGATGACGATCTTGCTGCCAACCGTTTTGTTCCTTATGACCATTCTCATCTGATGAGCGGTTGCCATGGTCACTATGGCCTTGCCATCGGTCTCTCCTGGCCTTACCTTGCCGATTCTCCCACTCACCCTGGAGATGGCTCGGCAAGGGGCGGTTTGGACCGTAGTTTCTCCAGGTGGGTCCCCCTTTTGGAGCTTCACCTCCTTCTAGGGTTGGCGGGGGCTTGTCCTCACCCTGGAGACTAAGGACTCTGGGTTCATCATCGTTTCCGTTTGCGGTTTTGACAATGGTCTCCCAGGTCATTTGGGCTAGTTGCCTAATTTCCCTCATCGAGTAGCAACCTCATTGACACGTCAGTGTGACTTGAGTCCGCATGCTTGGGTGGAGGTTATGTAAGAAGAGGGATTTGAAGCCTCTATCTTCTTCCAAGCCTGGTGCGCTACTACCCTGGAAATAGGCAGTACGTAGCCATCTATAATATTCATGAGGCACCTCAGACCATTTTTGTTTGATTTGTATGGCACACAATGTCACGGAGGTTTTGTCTGTGTATGGCGCATATTCTTCCCTCATGTAGTTGCGAAGTTTCGAATAACTATTGCGAACGTTTGGGGGTAGTGTCTGTAAAAAGGCACAAATGCTGCTACTGGAGGTTTTCCAGATCAGCTTAAGTTTCTCTCGCGTTGTGGCTTTCGGTAGGTCCATCAGGCATCGGCCAATTTCTCGTAAATAATCATTTACTTTAGTTCTTTTATTGTTGGGATCGAATCGCTCGACATCTTGGTCAAGTAGGTCAATTTGCCGTATGCAGAGGGCTTTGGGTTTGCTACGGGCCTGGGCTCCAGATGAGCGCAGGATGGCTCCACCTTGGCTAAACGACGAAGGAGTCGAGTAGAGAGTTGATCGAGTTTGGCGGGATGTCTGGTCCTTGACCAGATAATCCACGGTGTCTGGTTCGGACGCCGCCTCCCGCTCTGAGCTTCGGTGCATTGTTGGGGGTCTTTCATGCCCCTCGCACCCTTATTGGGGGGTCTGTTCCTTGGCAGCCCTTTTAGCAGCCTTTTCGGCTTTATCTAGCCTTTCGGCGCAATCATCAAGGGAGTCTCTCAAAAGCTCACGCTCCCTATGTAAATCATTAACATCGGCTACCAGCTCAGCGTTGCTGGTGGTCAGCCTTTTAACCTCTCTGCGGAGGCATCTGATCTCTTGATCAGTATCCTGGAAGTGCAACAGGAATAGCTTACCTAGTGCCTCTTGGACACTAATAGTTGTTCTCTTTGGATCTCTCATATGTTTTATGGAGCTACCTATGTTAATCTGGCATTCACCCTGGCTCATGCTCCTAATGTTTGCTTTTTCAGAGGCAGAGCAGTGAATGAGGTCTGCGATGACGTCAAAGGGAGACACGTCTTGAGCATTGTCTTCAGTTTCTGAGACACGAGGGGATGCCATTTTGCTTAGGTTGGATATTGGATGATCAATTAATCAATGAGTTTATTAATTAATTTTATTAATTAATATTAATCAATAAATAAAGTTTGTTTTGGTTTGGAGATGCTATCTCTTATCCTAAGTTAAGAGGTTATTAGTATTTTGTGATATGGTTATCACGCTACTATTAACCGTTTAACACACCTGGGGATATACCTTCGCAACTGCTGAATCAAACTGGTAGTTTATCTGTTGTTACAACAATATTCAAGAAGTCAACACCAATCGCCTCACACGGGGCACCAATTTAACATGTAGGTGCAACTGGTAATTGAGTGATCAATCTCATTAAATCTGAAGGTTAATAATTAAATCAGTCTCATTGAATCATCTAAATCACTCATTGAATCAGTCTCATTAATTAATATCATTAATTTTGGTGCTTAATAATAAATTACCAAACAGCTAAATTATGGTATATTCCAAATTATTATGATCACTTACCATATTACACAACCTATATGCATCTTGGAATTCTTTGAGATTGTGTGACTTCAAGGAATATGGAAGCAAATAAACACACAGTTTCAATAATTAATTGAATTTATTATAACAAAGATAAAATGAATAATGGCAGTTGAAATATATACAAATATGATATATACTTGATGAGCGTGTGTGTCTGTGTGTGCGTGTGTGTGTCTGTGTGTGTGCGCGTGTGTGTGTGTGAGAGGCCTTATGACCACATGTTTCTAAGTACAGCAAGAGAGTTAGCTTTGGTTGCTAAATGAGATGTGTCGGCCACGTGTGGAGACACAGATTAGCCTTGTGTCGCTAGCTAAGACAAAGGAATGCTAGCCAAGGTGTGTCTGTGTATGTCCATGTGGCCTGAACAAAGAGTTAGCCTGTGTGTGGCCTGAACAAAAGAGTTAGCATGGATTGCTAGCTAAGGTGTGTGTAGCGGCCAAAGTAGAATTCATATAGATGTGAATTACAATTTATGTTAAAAAGTATAAATAATTTCATTTGAATTTGTAATTTCATATAAGTAGTTTTTCATGATTAAAATGATGAATAATATGTGGCAAGGTTAGAAGAATTAGAGAACGTTAGAATTAGAAGAATTAGAATTCATATGCGAAGAATTAGAATTCCATAGGAACGGTCTCGTGCTTCTCATTGTAGATCTTGAGGAGCCATGGAAGCGAACAGTTTTTCTTACCTAGCTCTCTGCATCTCCGGCAGACATTAGAACCTTTTTATTTCATCAGTAGTTAGTTTAGTTAGTTCATGTGTGTTTTGTAACTGTTAAAACAAGGATTAAAGTTCAACTTTCAAGACGTTTCAAGTGGATTTATTACAAGGCACATGGACATTGAGAGTGGAAACAGCTACTTTGGGTCAGAGACTTTGTCAGTGTAAGCTATAGCACTTTTCTCAAGGTCTCACTAAGAACAAGCCTCTACATTAGTAAGAAAAACTTGCTTTACATTGGATTACAAAACGCTGGAGAGGTTTGCTGAAACTGGAAAGAAGATTCATCGAGGGATTTACTGAGGGATTTCTGAACTAGCACGATCATGCGCTACACTCGTGGCTGGTGATTGACAAGTGGGCGTGGCTGCAACGTGACTGTCGCAAGTGGAATCGGGAAAAAAATCCGGACTGACGTTCAAAGCAATCATGACGGATGAAAAAGAAAAGACAGTAAGCCCTCCGGGGGAAAAACGTTTGGTTAAACCAACACAAGTGTCATTGGAAAATAATCTGCAAACAAGAATCAACTCCAGAAGAGCAAAGCTAGGAAAACTGACTGAGAAAAGAAATGAATTGCTTGCTTTAATGGATGATGATGCAAACGTGGAAATTATAACAAAGGAATTGTTAACCAAGTATGAAGAGCTGATAGGAGAATTCAGTAAGATAAATGCTGATGTTAAAGACCTGTACAGTCAACTTGGATGCATAGAGAATATGAATGCAGATCAAAGTGATTGGTTTCAGCCAAGATATGATGAGCAATGCAATTTTGTGCAAGAAGTTAGTTCATGGATACAAGATGCAATGCTTCGCATAGAAGAGTCTGAAAAAGTGAACAATGAGGTAAATCCTGAAGATAGCGCTTCAGTTACATCCAGAAAGAGTAAAAAAGCCAAGTCTGTCTCTTCTGCCTCTGTAGTATCATCAGCTCGCGCTGAGCGCTTAAAAGTTGAATTGGAGAAAGCTACTTTGTTAACCAAGACAGCTACATTGAAACAAAAAAGGGCTTTGGAGGAGCAGGAGCTACAGCTCAAAGCTGAAAAGGAAGAGTTGGAGTTATAAGCAGAGCTCGCTGTATCAGATGCAAAATTAGCTGTGTTAAGAAAATATGAAGGCTCAGATGTGTCAAGCGGCTCTAAAGGCAGTAGAGTGGATCCACTGACGGCTACTCAGAGACAACAGCATAGCCATAGTGGTGGAATACTGTAGCTGCCAATGCAACGCCTGTTGCACGACAAGTGCCTGTCACTCCAAAGGGCAATTCTGCAAACACAGATAACCTGGTTTCTGTTATGCAACGCCAAAACGAGATAACAGAGTATAATAAAGCAACAAAAGCTATCTACATTGCCATTGCCGAATATTCCAGTTTTTAAAGGAGATCCAATGGAATACCGTCTCTTCATGAGAGCTTTCGAGCATTGCATAGAAAGCAAGACTGAAAACAGCAAAGATTGGCTTTACTATTTGGAACAGCACACAAGTGGTCAGCCTAATGACTTAGTGCGCAGCTGTTTTCATATGGACCCTGAACAGGGCTACCCTGAAGCCAAGAAATTATTAAAGGAGCGCTTTCATGACAAATATAAGATCTCAATGGCATGCCTGGACAAGGCTTTAAATTGGCCTACTATCAAGTCAGATGACGCTAAGGCACTTGAAGCATACGCTCTGTTTCTGACCAATTGTAACAATGCAATGTCGGATCTAGAGTACTTGGATGAGATGGAGAATGCCGTGAACATGCGCATAGTCATCTCCAAGCTCCCATACAGGCTGAGGGAGAAATTCAGGAGTGTCGCCATTGACATTCAGAAGAAAGATCGGCGAACAAAGTTCCAAGACGTGGTGTCATTTGTAACCAAACAGGCTGAAATGGCAGCACACCCTGTGTTTGGTGAAATCTCAGGTCAAACAAAGCGCCAACCTGAAAAATCAGCTGGCAAGAAAACCATCATAACGCTAGCTACTGAAGCTAAAGAGCAGAAAGTAGTGAAAGATGTTGCTGGTGCCGAGAACAAGAAAGCTAAAGAGAAGAAACCAAACATGAACATGGCTTTCGTGAAACCGTGCATCTTCTGTCAGGGAGCTCATACCATGGAAGAGTGCAAGAAACTTCAAAAAAAGCTACACAAAGAAAAATTGGAATTCCTTAAGAGTAAAGGACTCTGCTTCAGCTGTCTTATAGGAGGACACATGAGCAGTACCTGTGAAGAAAAGAAGAGCTGTGAGATGTGTTCAGCTAAACACCCTACACTATTACACATAAAGCAGAAACCTAAAGACATACCAAAGGAAGACACTTCAAGGGAGGAACCAAAAGAGGAATCTTTACAGGAAGAACAAACTGTGGTCAGTGGATTCGTGGATGCAGGGGAAACTTGCTCTCAGATGGGAGCCGGGGGTGCAGAAACCGTCCTCGCCATCGTTCCGGTGAGAGTGAAGGCAAAGAAAGGCAACAAGGTGCTGACTTGTTATGCGTTCCTGGATCCAGGGAGCAATGCCTCCTTTTGCACTAACAAGCTAGCCAACGACCTTAACCTGCAAGGAAAAAATGTGAACATCCTACTTACCACTATGGGAGACCAAAAGACCGTCTCGTGCAAGGTGTTGCCAGACCTAGAAGTCAGCAGTCTGGAGGGGGATGACTTTGTCGGGCTCATTGGTGTGTTTACACAAAGGGCCATACCTGCTAGTCAGGAGAATATCCCAACCCAAGAGGACATAGATAGGTGGCCACACTTACGAGGTGTACGAATTCCATTGATCAAGGCGGATATCGATCTTCTGATTGGGACTGATGTCGCAAAAGCTTTAGAGCCAGAAGAGGTAATCCACAGCGTGAAAGATGGGCCGTATGCAGTACGTACAGTCTTGGGATGGACAGTGAACAGGCCGCTGTGTGAGAACATCAGAAGCTGGTCAAAGGACAGATACCCACAGATCCAAATGAATCGGATATCATTGGCTCGACTTGAAGAATTGTGGACCCAGAAATTCAAGTATGATTTTCCCGAGAATGCTCAAGGAGAGCAGCTTGAGATATCGAAGGAAGATCAACTGTTTATGGACAGAGTCACCACATCCACAAAACTGGTCGATGGTCACTACTCTATCGGGTTGCCATTGAAGAACAAAGATGTGAAAATGCCTAACAATAGAGCAATGACGGAGCAACGAGCGCTCAACATGAAAAAGAAGCTTCAGAGAAACCAGATGTTCCGAGAGGAATACGTCAGCTTCATGAACCAGGTCATAAACAAGGGATATGCCATCAAAGTCCCAGACGAAGAGCTTAACAGGAGTGATGGAAAGGTGTGGTTTATTCCACATCATGCCATCTACCACCCCAAGAAGCATAAACTTCGAGTAGTATTCGACTGCGGCGCTTCATATCAGGGAACCACACTCAATGAGCAACTACTGCAAGGGCCTGACATGACAAGCAGTCTGGTTGGAGTCTTAACACGATTTCGTCAGGAGCCAATCGCAGTCATGGCAGATGTGGAGTCCATGTTCCACCAGGTCAAGGTCCCATCTGAAGACGCTGACCTCCTCAGGTTTTTATGGTGGCCTGACAGGGACATCTCAAAGGAGCTGTAGGAGTACAGAATGGAGGTACACTTGTTCGGAGCCACCTCCTCACCCAGCTGCGCAAACTAAGCGCTGAGAAGGTGTGCCGAGGACAACAGGAGTACTTTTGATGCAGCAGCTGTGGAGACAGTGTTGAACAATTTTTACATCGACGATTGTCTAAAATCGATTAACTCAGAACAGGAAGCAATCAAGCTACTCCATGACTTGACGGCCATCTGTCAAACAGGAGGCTTTAGACTGACGAAATGGACGACCAACAGTCAAAACGTGTTGTTAACCATTCCGCTTGAGGACCGAGCAACAGAAGTCAAAGATCTTGATCTTGACTAGGACTCACTCGCCATCAAGAGAGCCTTGGGAGCACAATGGTGCATCCGGTCAGATCAGTTTAAGTTTCAGGTGAACATCGAGCAGAAGCCTCTCACCAGGAGAGGAATCCTGTCTACAATGAGCTCTGTCTATGATCCGCTAGGAATGTTGTCACCAGTCATACTACCTGCTAGAAACATCCTGCAAGAATTGTGTAGACTAAGAACAGCCTGGGATGACACTGTGCCAGAACACCTCGCACAACAATGGACCAAGTGGACCGAAGAACCCCAACAGCTCACTGGCTTTGGAGTAACTCGATGCTTTAAGCCACCTGAATTTGGCAAAACTTCGTCAACGAATCCGCCCCCAGAGGATCATGGCTGATGGGAAGAATCGTGAAGCCTGTGGAGGACGAACATGGAGTCGTCCGCAAGGTTTGAGTCAAGACGAAGGTGAACGAACTTGAGCAGCCGATCACCAAACTCTGCCTGCTTCAAGAAGCAGAATGAAAAGGACTGTTAAGTACATTAATTGTTGTAATTGTTTCTCGGATAGAAAGCAATTAGGGGCCGGGTATGTAGCGGCCAAAGTAGAATTCATATAGATGTGAATTACAATTTATGTTAAGTATAAATAATTTCATTTGAATTTGTAATTTCATACAAGTAGTTTATTTCATGATTAAAATGATGAATAATATGTGGCAAGGTTAGAAGAATTAGAGAACGGTAGAATTAGAAGAATTAGAATTCATATGCGAAGAATTAGAATTCTATAGGAACGGTCTCGTGCTTCTCATTGTAGATCTTGAGGAGCCGTGGAAGTGAACAGTTTTCTTACCTGGCTCTCTGCATCTCCGGCAGACATTAGAACCTTTTTATTTCATCAGTAGCTAGTTTAGTTAGTTCATGTGTGTTTTGTAACTGTTAAAACAAGGATTAAAGTTCAACTTTCAAGATGTTTCAAGTGGATTTATTACAAGGCACATGGACATTGAGAGTGGAAACAGCTACTTTGGGTCAGAGACTTCGTCAGTGTAAGCTATAGCACTTTTCTCAAGGTCTCACTAAGAACAAGCCTCTACAGTGTGTTTATGTGTGTGTGTGGAAACAAAAGAATTAGCTCTGGTAGCTAACTCCACGTCTGTTTGTGGGGGTAGGATGACAACCTCATGGTCCCTTGAGACAATACAATTAGCCCTGGATGCTAATGGGACAAAAGAATTAGCCATAGGCTAATTTCACTAGCTTATAACAGTACAAAATCCACTAAAATCTTGATGCAGTCAAGATACATGTAATAATGAAATTGAGGATGTTAGTAAGAAATAAAGAGAAGCATGCACAGCCTATCTATGAAAACAACTGAGAGGTCAAAACAAAATGGAACAATCAATCAATTCAACATCCTAAGTGTTTACAGTGTACACAATTAAACCGTTCCTGAGTTTAAATTCACACTGCTTCAATAAAGCAAATTCCTAAGACTAGCTTTTATGCCCAAATGCCAAGTCTTACTTCAGTATCTCGCCCTTTTGTAGAAAGCAGAGAATTCTTGGAGAGGCTGAGACTTTTGGAGTTTCACCGTTGTGAAGGCCTCCGTGAGGCGCAGAGAATTTCTTGATCTGATGCGTGGTCGCTCGTGATGAAAAGAAAGTCTCTGATCAGACAATGTGCACAGAGAATTAATTAGAAGGATCCGGTCGCTTCTAATTTTAAATTAACTGCTTGGGCTGCAGTCCGTACGTACATATAAGGAACAAATGGAAACCGGTTGTAGCTCAAGTTGAGTTTAAAATCGTGCGATTCTAGGATCAACCGTGGCCAAAGGTGAAAGAAAAGCACAAAACTCTGATTCTTGAGGAAAAGAAAAGACGTCTTTATCAGCGGAGCAAATCTCTTTGTGTCCAGACGGCTTGAAATCCAGACGAGAGAGGAGGAAGCGGAAACGTGTTCCGTTACTTATGACTTCAAAGAGGATGTGACGTTGGTGATCCCACCCCAGCGTGACGCAGATCAACGCGGAAGCTGGTGATGGGAGTTGTAGTCCTTAAAGGGACTGTTGTAGTTCTTAGACAGACTGTGTACCTACAGTACCTTTAGTCCCAATTCTCTCGAACATCCATAACCTACAAAGTAGTTTGGTGCAAGTTTTGTATATTTTATAGGGAATATCGTTGAAGTCTAGGTCAGAGACTGATCTTGGGTGATTTACTGCTTCATGAATCTCTTTCCATGATGGCATGTTTACTTGCTAAGCCAAGTACCTACTTTGTATCTAAGGGTATCTAGGTCTACTTTATGAACTCCTTCACCCCCTGCTTTGAGCTCATCAAATTTCCAGACTTGGCCTTGCTTAATAGTGATTTGGTAAAACAGCACAGATCTTTGATGAATTGGGCCAACCCCTTCTCCACCTTTTTTTTTGTGCATCAGCTCTCTTCACTCTAATAAGCTGTTCATGCTGGCTGGTGGTCATCTCCCTGATTCATTCTTTCTTTTCAGCTTCAGCTACTTTAAACTTCCTGTTCAAGGCATTGATCTGCTTCCTCAGCCATTTGATTTCATTTTCTCTTCTGTTTGTTTTCTTTTTTTGATTGACTTCATTTCCCTTGTTCATCTCCACCCCAAAGCATTCTCTTGCTAAGTTACTAGTGATGGTTGATTGTGTGCACTTCTTTTCTGCCATTCCTGATAGTGTTACCTCAAGGACTGAATCCAGATCCTCCTCAAATCCTGACAACTCCTTGCTATTGTTCATTTGGTGGGCGACTACATGTGTTTTTCTACTAGGTTGGAGTGGATTTTCAAGGGTGGTCACAAGATCACAAAGTGACTAAAGATACACCAGGCAAGGTCCAAATGTGGAAGAAAAGAGAAGCAGATGCAGCACACAGACTCCATCCAGGAAGCGCAACACTCTCTGCACCTAGTTCTTTCTCATGTGGGACCAGATTTGTTTGGTCACACATGAGAAGGAAGTAGGTGCAGAGAGTGTTGCGCTTCTTGGATGGAGTCTGTGTGCTGCACCTGCTTTTCTTTACTTCCACATTTGGACCTCGCCTGGTGTATCTTTAGTCACTTTGTTTTCTTGCAGATTTTCTCACAATGGCACTTGGCATCCCACACCTCTCTACTTAAAGCATATACGCAGAGCCATGGCCTCACTTTCGTTTATAAATGCCTTGAGACCTCAAGAATGGCACAGGAATAGTTTTAAATGTTAACAATAAACCTAATATAGTAAATTTTACGATTAAAGTGATTTATATAGGTAGCGCTCTGAGTGAATGACCTTGACAGCCGTAACGTCACAACAGGAAGTCTATCGGTCTCATCGCCATTTGCGTTATACTAAAACACAGAGCTGACTGCAACTCCGATCCTCCATTTTGAGCTAATTTATCGCCATGCCACATACATGTGTTTTTGGCCGGTGCAGCAACACGACAGAAGTTGGATTTATGTTGCATTCATGGCCCAAGAATGTTCAAACTGCAAAGATTTGGACGCGTTTTGTGAGAAGTTCATGGGCACATTGGACACCTATGAAGTGGTCTCTCTTCTGCTCTGCACATTTTACTGAAGACTCGTACAAGACTTCTGATCTGTTGAGGAGCGTTAGCTATAATAACAATAATAATTTATTTCTTAAAAACGCATATTCACATAGAAATCTCAATGCTTTTTACAGTAAAAATCATGAAAAATACTCAAAAAAATATAAGCCCATATTGAAAGAGGGTGCAGTACCAACAACTAAAGAAAAAGAAAACTACAAGAAAAAGTATTTTTTTTTAAAGGAAAGTGAGTTCAGTTGCACCAGTCCTCTCGGAGTGAGCTGAGGGTTGTTGCTAAAACCTGGGATGGAACGGGACAGGACATATCACTCGGGCAGTGACCTCCCTGCAGTTGTTGCTAAAACCGGTGACATCCCACTCCATCCCGGGTTTTAGTAATTGCCTGAGCCCAGGAGTAATGGCGGACTACACAGTATGAAGAAAAGTGAATGAGTGGAGCTAGACCCCGAAGCCGTTTGTTTTCAGGATAATGGCTGGCTGATGAAATTATTGGCTGGCTAGCTGACTCAGCCAAAACCTTAATGGCTGCTGCAGCCACCAAAATGTTTATGGCTACAAATGGCTGATACTGTTTCTTCACACCTATGGTCTACGTTCAATTGATTATAAGATGCAGTGTACTGGTTACACAGATACATAGGCTATTTCCACAACACAGTTTGGTTAAAAAACTGATTGTACTACAACAAATGGTGTATTTATGATAGCATTTATTGATAAGTTATTTATTTATTAAATTTTTATTATAAGTACTTAGATGTATTATTATTATCTCTCTCTCTCTCTCTCTCACACACACACACACACACACACACACACACACACACACGGGTCATTTAACATGAAATCATATGAATTATGAGATATTAAAATATAGTAGGCCCTAGTAGACTTTATTCTGTGCAGTGTACGGCGACGGATTCGCTCTAAATTATCTCCGACCGCCAAGTTCACTAATGTTCTGTCTGCCTTGCCTACCAGGCAAACAGAGCAGTCAGTATATTGCTAGCTGTGGTCAGACTGCAAAGTATGAATCATGAAAGAGTGTCTCTGAGGGAGTCCCGCTTAATTAATGGACGTCACTGTGTGGCATATATCCGGGCGAACGGATCAAACAAATGGTGGGAATAAAAAGCAAATTACCACAGGTCCCCTGGTCTCTTACTTCATTGTAAATATAAATCTAGCAAGATTGTAGTTCAATGCTAATAATAAGCTAATCTGGATTGTTCGAGGAAGGCATCTAGCTATCTACTCTCACTAGCAATGACCAGTGAAGGACTGGCAGCTATCTTACTATGATGAAAGTAGAGTGGTGGAGTACTTTTTTTTTATCAATCTCGAAGTATGTGAAACAAACAAACAAAAAAATACCTTTACACTTTCCCTCAGCAGCGGCAAAGAATGCAGCCATCTCATCGATATCAGAGTCGATTGATGCTCTGGGTGGGTTCCCGGGTTCCCCAGTGTATCGTGGTAACGGTGTGAGGGGCGGGAAGCCAGATAGGTAGTCACAACGGCAAGCTTGTGGTGGCTCTCTGTGCTGTGATATCAGTTCTAAATCTCTACAGTGTATGCCTATACGTCTCTATTGTGTTAATACTAGTGTGTACAGTTGATCATGTTTGTGTCACTTTTCTTGTAGCTCATGATGTGGATAAACCCATTATTTGATGTACACAATTCTTAGTGGCTCAGCCAAATTTTATTAGATAGCGGCTCAAATTGGCTTACAAAATTATTGGCTGGCGGCGGCTCAAATTCTAAATGGCGGTTTTAGCGGCGCCTGGCGGCGGCTTCGGGGTCTAAGTGGAGCAGCCGTCTGATTTCTAAACTGGATATTACTGCCATCTCTGTCTTACATGGAAGAAGTCAACGAACAGAGAACTGAACAAACAACTGAAAGTCAGGTTGTTTCAAAAACAATCGGCCTTCAAGAAGCGAGAACACAGATGGGTAAGCTCTGACTCTCATTTGGATAAAAAAAAAGGCAAACACCACGTTGTTTACCTGCATTTAGATTAATGCATGTAACTTGTATTGTGTGTTTAAGTTACCGGTATAATTTAATTTGCTTTAGAATGTGATTGTCTCAGTTCATCTGATTATTTAATTAGCCTTTTATGTTTTATCAGTGAAAATGCATGCATGTACATGTATGTTGCATAAGTTATAGCACCTATCCTGTTTTAATGAGAGTCAACCCACAATCAATGAAGTCAAATCAGTCTTAGTTGAGCAAATCAGTAATGGTATTTCTTACTTTCACCGTAATTTATTTATATGACTTTGGTCTATAGCTGTAAAAGGCCTCAGCCTTAAAACCGGTTCCTGCTGTGACGTCATGCACTTAGGGCTGGCTGGCTCAGCGGGGCAGCTCGAATGCTAACTTTGCGGTCAATTTTAACTCTCAAAAATATATATTTTTAAAATTCCCATTTATGCAGCATACAAGAGTCAAGGATGGAGATACTATCCACTCAGAAATTTATTTAAAAATAAAGGCTCTGCGTATCTCTTAAAGTTGTTTGTTTGCTTTTAGTTATGTGAATGATACATTCTGAAATAAAAAAGCTCTATAGCCCCGATAAACAACCAAATGTATATTTATATACATATTTAAATGGAATCTGTGCTGTGGAGTTTTGTGGAATTTAGTTTACAGTTTAAAAAATTCCTGGCCAAAGAATTTTACAAACCCCTGCTTTTGAAATAAAACTTGTGGTAATATGCTGAGTGTATGGTTTACTGAGAAGGAGTTGTGAGAAACCTATTTTCTATATGACTCACAAGATCATTTCCTCCTTAGCTTCTGTCTGTGTCTGCCCCAGTTAACATGTATTTACTGATTGACCCCACATCATTTTCCTTTCAGACCCAAAAAGGTTAATCAGCTACTGAATATGTGATTGTAATGAAAAGAAAGTCCTATTTTTCTTCCAACAAAAAGCAAATGAGTGTTTTGTTTATAGGGTCAAAAGGTCAGTGGTGGATCTATGGTTAAGGCTGTGAGATAGTATAATTGAGATTCAGCTTTTCAATAGCTGAAAGTATACAAGAAGTGTGTTGCCACTACTACCTAAGCTTGCATGATGGCTGGTGACTCGCCAGGAGTTCATCCACCCTTTGACAAGTCTTGTTTTTTTGTCCTGCTGGGTGATATGCCACCATCCTCACCAGCATACAACGGTGGGGGAGCCGGTTTAGATGCCGACAACCTGTCTATGCAGCAAGTGGTACTGGGTTACAATGTTACCAGTAGCAGAGATAGCAGTCCCTGACCTGACCTGATTTATAATGGACTCCTTTAAGGACTTCAAGATTTGTAAGGCACTGGCTTGGAAAGCCTGTAATGACCTTGACAAAATATGGCACTCTAACCTTGCCAAAAGACCTGTTCATACCTGTTCAGATCAGTAGTGGAACCCATTCTCCTATGTGGTACTGAGACATGGACCAAAATGCTGAAACAACAGCAGAGACTAGATGGAACTTGTATCAACCTCCTACATCCAGTTCAAAACATCCACTGGCACCTTGGAGGAGATATACGGGAACTTGCCACCAGTCACAATGAGAATCAAATCAAGAAAAATCCTCTTTACGGGGCACTGTTTTAGAGCTGAGGGGGAGGCGATATCCCACCTTCTCTCCTCTGGAGCACCACCCAGTGAGGTCAAGAAAGTTAGCCTACCCCTACCTAATATCAAGAGACACTTGAATCAGGGTACAGGACCTGAAATTTCCAGTGACTGACAGGAATGTGTGGAAAAACTTTGGGCAATATATCTCGGCTGAGGCCGAAGGATGATGCAAGATAGTGATCAGATGGTTGCAACTGGCAGAGCGCTACTATTGTGTTCTTGGTTAAGACCCTCAAGCCATAATTGTGTCGATTATAAACATGCTTTCTCAATATTGTAAATCACTTTAGCTAAAAGCATCAGTCAAATGAATAAATGTACAGCTGTCATACTGCAGCTTATTTTCTGGGGAAAAAAGCCAAATAAGACGTGATCAGAAGAGAAACAGATTTCCTGAATGGGTTTCATGTACACTAATATCAAGAGCAGCAGAGAATGCACAGCGATAAGAGTGCAAGTGATAAAGATATTTGTAATGTGTATATGTAGGGTCCTTACATCCAACAATGTGTGTAAATGTTGGTCCTGGAAAACGCTGTGCATGAAATCCAGATCTTTCTCACTGCAATCAGTCAGTGCATGGATCTCTTCTAGACTATCCAGAACCTGAGAAACTGCCCCTACAAATTCACACATGCATGGACATATGCACATACATGTTAAGAAAGAACACCAAAATGGACAATAACAGCTTAAACATCAAGCTTAATCACATAAATATTACACACAAGACAGGACAAATAAAACACAGACAAAAGTTGAGAATGCCACAAACAGAGGCATTCAGTGTGGATTTTTTTTTTTTTTTTAAAGAACCCACATGTAGGCTGATGTTACATACAACAGTGTCTTCAGACTTGGAACACTAGCATGAAAATAAAATAAGTAAAATAGGTTCAAAACACATGAAACATTCAGGTTTTAAAACTACAATCAAAGTGAGAACTGGAAGAACATTCATTAATAATGACATTGGAGAGGCACTTTTAATCACACATGCAGTTAAATGCTGAGTCTCAGCCTAGAGATGTTTGGATGGAATAATAGCAAGGATAAGTGTTGAAGTGTAAAGCTCTACTACAGTGACAGAGCAACATAAATTAGACCAGAGGCAGTGATGTCAGAATCCATGGAATACATACTTTCTGCAGCAGGCAATCCTACAGGGATGGCAGCATTAGAACAAATAAGTTTGGAAATAAGAGGAGAGAGAGAATCACACACCAATTAAAAAATAGAAATGATAAAGCAACTAAAGAGAAAACACCCAAGAAAGAGACAGACAAAACCTGCAATGTTAAAAGCCTCTAATACTGTTATATGGAAATATATAATGTTGACAAACAGCTTGAATCCTACACAGGATGAGAGCGATATGAAGCTGCTTAACTGCTTAACATATGAAACAAAAAGGAAAATATTCTCTCAGCAAAGAGATGGATGTAGGGCCCTTTTCAGCAGACATTATTTGATTAGCATCTAATGGACACGTTCTTTTTATTTAAATAATTAGATAGTTTAATTATGATTTGTATCATTAATATCAGCAATACAAATGGATGCATCCAAATGAGCTCAGATTTTCTTGCTCTTCTTTCCTCTTTTATTCTAGAGGTTTTTCTAGGGAACAATGCAACCGACCCTCAACCCAAGTTTGGGCTTGATTACTAAAATGACGCTTCAAAGTTAAATTTCTAGATTTCTGCATAAGTATGACCTAAAACATCAGAGTTTCTCACACATCCTAAAAGTAGATGAAAATAACCATATCAAACAAATTATCCAAAAATATTATTCTTGGTCATTTATTTACTGAAGAAAATGATCCAATATTACATATTGGATCAGTGGCAAAAGTATGTGAATTTTTCCTTTCAGGTTCTAGTGTGACTCTTGTGCAGCAATAACTCCAACTAAACGTTTCTAGTAACTGTTGATCATTTCTGCACATCGACTTGAATTTTAGCCAATTCGTCAATATGTAACAGCTTTAACACTAGGATGTTGTTGGGATTCCTCACATGAACTGCTCAGTTCAGGTCCTTCCACAACATTTCTATTGGATTAAGGTCCAGACTACTATTTTTTTTTAACAATTCCTTACGAGAACGACTTGTATGCTAAGGGTCATTTTGCTGCATGATCCATTTTCTCTTGAGATTTAGTTCAGGGACAGATGTCCAGATATTTTCCTTTAGAATTTGCTGGTATGATTCAGAATTATTGTTCCATTAATAATGGCAATACATCCTGGCCCAGATACAGCAAAACAGGCCCAAATAATGATACTACCACCATCACCACCATGTTTCACATAAGGTTCTTATGCTGGAATGCAGCATAAGATGATCCAATAAAACATAATATTATGTTTCCTTTCTCCAAACATAACACTTTTCATTTTAACCAAGACCCCATCAACCACTCCTGAGGAGGGTAACAACGGTAACAATGGATGTGAATTTCCTCCACTTGTACATAATCTGTCTGACTGTAGTCCAAACTCTTTAGAGATGGTTTTGTAACCTTTTCTGAGGTCCTCAGGAATCTCTCGATGAAATTGAATTGAATGTAACTGGACTTGGTTTTAAGTCTTTGAAGACGTTTCACCTATCATCCAAAAGGCTTCATCATCTGGGATGAGAGGTGAAACTCCCTTTGAGTGCGCATGCGCCAGAGGTTAACGACGCCGGTTTTTACAGCTCCGTAACTATCAGCAAAAAAAGGCAAATTTTTACGACTTTTAATTAAACTAACAAGATATCCTTGTAAATTGGATATTCAAGGACTACGGAGATCGCCTTCAAACCATCATTTTAACAATCTGGCCAATTTGAAGCGACTTGAAGCCAGTTTTGCCCCAACAACTAGTGATCGGCCTGGCGAGCCCGGAAACGAGTTGTCTATACTTCTGTTTCACGCGGATTAACCGCAGCAGGCTCCTTAAAAGGAGCCCCCACGGCGTGGTGTGTCCATCCCCACTCCCGCCAAATTTACATTGGATTCCGCTAATTAGATCTATCCAGGTGGGAATTGTGATTTTTAAATTCCTACATACCATTGACACCATGCCTACTCGAGGACAAAAACAATAAACTGATGAGGACGTAGTCACTCTTGGTACCCTGAAAGAAATGCTAGATCAACAAAGGGCAAAATATGAGGACTTGTTGATGAGACAACAATCCACCAGCCATCCATCTTTCATCGCAACAGTAATAGATACAAACAACAAAAGAATGGACAGTCTCATCCGCGAGGTGCAGGAAATAAAGGACAGTTTACAATTCTCCCAGGCGGAAATTCAAGACGGTAAAGCAAAACAACATGACCAGAGCCACAATATCAAGGAACTTGAGACGAAAATAGATCGTCTAGAAGCTGATATCAACACGATCCTTCATAAATCCAATTACTTGGAGAACCAGTCTCGTCGTAATAACGTTCTGATCGACGGCGTCCCTGACAACAAACGAGAACTGGAACCAATGTGAACAGAAAGTCAGAGAAATTCTCAAGGACAAACTCAAGCTCGACCCACTTAAGACTGAAATCGAACGTTTTCATCGTAATGGAAAATTTCAGGAAGATGGCCGGCCACGACCCATTGTTGTGAAACTTCTCCAATACAAAGACAAAGAAGCCATTATGCAGAGAGCAAAGTACCTCAAAGGATCGAACATCTACATCAACGAAGACTTTTCGGAAGCAGTACGCCAAAAGAGGAAAGAACTCCTACCGGAAATGCGGGCAGCAAGAGAGAGAGGAAACGTGGCATACTTACGGTATGATCGGCTGGTCGTGCACCCACCGAGAGACACACCAAGGAGGGACAACACATGAAGAAACCAGACTTGACTAAGTCATTCGCCGGTAATCAAACCTCATGAACTCCACTACTGAACAGCAGCCATCTCTACCTTCAAAAATAAGTAACAGTGACTTAAGTACATTAGTTTTTAACCCTTTTGACTTAAATGAAAATGTCTGTGAATCACACTTTTCGTCTCTCGACCCTGATTTAAATTTCTTTAATAACTACTGTAGTTCTTCTAAGAGCATTTCACAGTATTACAACACTGACTCATTCATCAATACATGTAAATCAAGAAAAAGCAATTATCTTTTTGTTTCATTTAAACGTAAGGAGCCTTCTGTGCCACTTTGAGGAGCTCAATGAATATCTATACTCTATAAAACATAGGTTCTCAGTAATTGCTCTCACAGAGTCTTGGCTAACTGAAAATATAATCCACAATTATATTATACCCGGGTATAAAAGCATTCATCACTGTAGACTGAATAAGGTGGGGGGGGTTCTATATACATAAGAAATGTTATCTTATATAGAAAGAAATGACTTGGAATTTGAAATCGATGAATCGGGCACGCAGTGTATTTTTGTTGAACTGTTTTCAAATGGTAATGAGGGGAAAAAAGTCGTCATTGGCTGTGTATATCGTTCTCCTAATACAGACATCCAACAGTTTAATAACCAATTGACAGAATGCCTGAATAACATCAACAAAGAAAAGAGTATTTGCTACATTCTTGGAGACTATAACATAGACTTACTTAAAATTTCGCATTCCCCTACTACTGATCATATTAACATTTTCTCTAACTCCTTTTTCCCTCTTGTATACAAGCCTACCAGGATTACCCTACACTCTGCTACCCTAATTGATAACATATACACAAACACACTTAACATCGACTACACGGTTGGGATTACGGTAACAGACATATCGGATCACTTTCCGATATTTCTTATATCTAATTTAGTGGAACCACCTAGGAAGACAGACAAAATATCTTACCGTCTCATTAACATGACAAACATCCAGAAATTTACAGAATCCTTATCAGGTATAGTTTGGGACAACATACTTAGCGAGGTGGATACAGAGAAAGCTTACAATCAGTTTCTTGAAACGTACGGATCTTTATATGAAAAATGTTTTCCTAAGAAAAGCGCAAAAATTTTCAACCATTCTCGGAAAAAACCTTGGTTAAGTAGCGGACTATTAAAGTCAATACGCAGAAAAAACAAACTTTATGCTAAGTATGTCAAGAACCCTACACCCCTTAACCACAGTGTTTACAAAAAGTACCGAAATCAGCTAAATCATCTCCTTAGAACTACAAAGAAAGAATACTACAACAGAAAGTTTACTGAAGCCGCTTCCAATATAAAACAAACATGGAGAATGATAAATGACGTCTTAAATCGTGATAAAATGAAAACACCCAGTACAAACAAAATTCAAATTGGAAATAAAACTATCGAAAATAAAAAAGAACTATGCAATGAATTCAATTATTTTTTTGTCAATATTGGGCCTTCATTAGAAAGCAAAATACAAAAAGGACCACAGGACCCTCTGAACTACATTACCTTACAAGTTGAATCTAATTTATCGACCTTTATACCACCAACTAATGCCGAAATCTCAGACATCGTCAAAAACCTAAAAGGTTCAGCTGTTGGGCATGGTGAAATAAGCGCTCAAGTTCTAAAACTTTCCCTGCCCTACTATCTCATTGCCCCTCTTACACACATTCTTACTCTTTCCTTGCAAAATGGAGTTGTTCCTCACTCACTAAAAGTTGCAAAGGTTACTCCCATCTTTAAAAGTAGTGATCCACAATATCAACAATTATCGACCCATATCTGTCCTCCCCGTATATCTAAAGTTCTCAAAAAATTAATATATAACCGTATTCTGAAACATTTAGATCATAATAACATCCTATACAAACACCAATATGGCTTAAAGGGCTATTCCACCTCTATGGCACTGATTCAGTTAATGGATAAAATTTCCTCAGTTATAAACAACAAAGAGTACACCATAGGGCCTCCCTAAGTGTTGCGCCTGGGGAGGTCTGCGTGCTTTAAGGATCCTGGAAGCTAAATCAGCGGGGACCTCGGTCCCTGGCAGGTTCAACCTTGCTGGGCAGGTTCCAGGTGAAAGGCCAGACGAATTGCAACACCTGGTCCTCCAGGTTGGGCGAAGGGCTAATATCCCTTCCCTGTAAAACAATATTATTACAGAAACCTGAAATACTTTCCAAGGATTATATGGGCATGAAGATGGGACTGGCCAGATGACGATTTGATGTTCACAGACTACCAGCGCTGGATGACATCGGAGGGTGAAAGCTCCTTTGAAACCCCCCGACCGATAGAGTCACTTCTGAAGCCCAAAAGTTTTGTTAATATTGGTAACTGGAACGTACGTACGGTACGATGTATGCTTTAGGGAAGTCCGCACAGATTGCACACGTGATGAGAGAGTACAACTTAGACATTCTAGGAATCAGCGAATGTAGATGGACAGACTCGGGTAAGGTGACGCTGGCAACAGGTGAGACGATTATCTTTTCTGGAAGAGAAGATGGTATACACAGAAGCGGCGTGGCAATTATGATGTCTAGACGTGCTGAATCAGCACTGTTAGAATGGGAACCTATCAACGAACGTATAATCATGGCACGATTCTATTCAAAATTCATCAAACTCACCATCATCCATGTGTACGCGCCTACAATGGACGCAGAAGACGAAGACAAATATGTATTTTACGAACAACTAAAAAGTGTCTTCGAAAAGGTAGCCAAACACGATCTTCTGCTGATAACAGGAGACATGAATGCGAAGGTGGGGTCATCAAATCGGAACAGAGAAGGAGTAATGGGAAAAGAAGGTACAGGAATCATGAACAGCAACAGTGAAAGACTTGTCAACTTCTGTGAGATGAACAACCTTATTGTCATAGGAACTCTATTTCTTCACAAAGAAATCCATAAGAACACCTGGACATCCCCTGATGGGAAAATACACAACCAGATAGACCATGTGCTAGTCAATCAACAATTTAGAAGATCAGTTCAAGATACAAGAGTCATGAGAGGTGCAGACGTTGGATCGGACCACCAGCTCGTCAGAACTAAGGTAAAACTCAAGCTCAAGAAAACCATCAAACCAATCAACACGCGAATAAAATACGACGACACCAAACTACAGAATGAATCAATTAGGAAGGCATTTTCGTTAGAGCTCCACAACCAGTTTTCAGTCCTCGAGGATGTAGAAGCAGACGAAGAATGTGATATTAACAACAAGTGGACCTGTTTCAGCAAAGCTTACAACAACCCAGCAGATAAAGTACTGGGTAATAAAAAGAAAAACAGCAAACCGTGGATCAGTCAAGATTCTTGGTCCATTATCGAAGGAAGAAAGCACCTAAAAATTCAAGCAGAAAACGCAAAGTCAGAAAGAATCCAGAACCAACTTTGGATGAAATATAGGGAGAAAGATAAAGAAGTTAAGAAAAATCTCAGAGCTGATAAATGAAGATGGCTTGAAGAGCAGATGGATGATGCTCAAAAAGCAGCAGATATGGGAAACATGAAGATCTTATATGAAATAACCAAAAACATCTGTAACGATAAACCCCGCAACTCCACCGCCATCAACGACAGAGAGGGAAACACAATCACTGAAGATTCAGCCAGGTTAGCTCGATGGAAAGAACACTTTGAAGAGATTCTCAACCATGCAACACCAACAGACCCAATATTGATTGAGACAGATGAAATCCCAGAAATAGATGAAATCAGTACAGAACCAATCAGTAAAGATGAAGTTAGGCAGGGTATCAGATCTCTAAGGAATGGAAAAGCAGGTGGCTTTGACAACATTATAGCAGAGCTTCTTAAAGCAGACCTTGAAATATCCACCCAAAAGCTACATGAAATAATCCAACAGATTTGGAAAGAAGAACAAGTTCCCTTGGAATGGTTAAAAGGGTTAATTGTCAAGCTACCCAAGAAAGGAAACCTAAGAAACTGTACGAACTGGAGAGGCATTACACTTCTTATCATCGCAAGTAAAGTCCTTGGTAAGATTCTTACGGAACATATGAAAAAGGGAGCAGATGCAAAGCTACGACAAGAACAAGCAGGATTCCATCAAGGAAGATGTACCACCGAACAGATTTTCATACTACGTAACATCATCTAACAAACATATGAATGGCAATCCTCCCTGATATTAAACTTCATAGATTTCAAAAAAGCATTCGATTCGCTACATAGAAACAGCCTCTGGGACATAATGAAGCTATATGGCATACCAGCAAAGATCATCAGGATAATCCAACTTCTATACCAAAACTCTGAATGTGCAGTTCTTGATGGAGGCCAAATATCTGTGTGGTTCCAAGTGAAAACTGGCGTCAAGCAAGGTTATGTAATGTCAGGCTTTCTATTCCTACTCGCCATTGATTGGGCAATACGTGAAACAACTAGTCAAGCCAACACAGGGATCAGATGGACACTCACCAGTCAACTAGAGGACCTAGATTTTGCGGATGACATTGCACTTATTTCAACCAACCAAAGTCAGATGCAAAGGAAGACGAAAAAGCTATCGGAGGCAGCACAGAGAATAGGACTTAATATCAGCCAATCAAAGACCCGAGTTATGAAAGTCAACTGCAAGAACCCAGAGCTGATCAAATTCCTAAATGGTCAAAACATCCAAGAAACCAATGACTTTACCTACCTTGGAGCCTGTGTAAGTACCGACGGAGGCGCTGATAAAGACATGGACAGCAGACTTGGCAAGGCCAAGGCAGCTTTCAGGAAGTTGAAGATGATATGGGGCTCTAAACAATACAGCAAGAAGACAAAGATAAAACTATTCAACACCTTGGTTAAACCAGTCCTACTGTATGGAAGCGAAACCTGGAAGACTAATGCAAAAGACTACGAAAAGCTTGACTCCTTTCAATACCAGTGCCTCAAGAGAATCATGGGCATCTACTGGCCATACATAGTTTCAATGGATGAGCTAAACGATGAGACAGGGTCCGTACGTATGAGTGTAGAGGTAAGAAGAAGAAGATGGAGATTTCTTGGGCACGTCCTCAGAATGCCATGCCAAATAGCATTAACGTGGAAACCCGATGGGAGGAGAAAGGTGGGCAGGCCGAAAACAACCTGGAGGCGCTCAATCGAGAAGGAGAGAGGAGAAGCTGGGTGGAAAACCTGGGAAGAAGCAAGAATTGTGGCTAAAGACAGGAAACAATGGAAGGAAAGTACTACGGCCTTATGCGCAACTGAGCGTGAAGAGGATAGTTGAGAGGGTGAGGTGAAGTACACCATAGGGATTTTTCTCAATTTATCTAAAGCATTCGACACAGTAAATCATTCTATTCTACTCAGCAAATTAAAACGATATGGCATAAGTGACTCTGCATTAAATTGGTTCTCGTCTTATCTATCTGACAGACAACAATGTAACAATCAACAACACTAAATCTACACTTAAAACAGTACAATGTGGAGTACCACAGGGATCAATTTTAGAACCTTTACTATTTCTAATTTACATCAATGACCTTGCACAAGCTTCCACAATCATCATCTTTATCTTATCTGCAGATGACTCCAATCTTTTCCTTTCGCACTCAAATTTTAATACTTTAATAAAATTAGCTAATCAAGAATTAGAAAAAGTTATCTGGTTCGAGGTTAACAAATTATCTATCAATGCCAAAAAAAACATACTTCCTTATTTTCTGTAATAAAAATAAAACCTACAATAGAAATAACGCAAAAATCTTACTAAAAAGTATGCCCCTTTCTCAAGAGTGTCAAGCTAAATTCTTAGGCGTAATAATAGATGACAAACTGACCTGGAAACCACATATAGCCACGTTATGTAAAAAAATATCTAAAACTATTGGACTTGTTAGGATTGCGCTGTGTGCTGTTCAGATGCGTTACAAGGAGTACTCCGAGGACAAAAAGAGAGCAAACCACATGAGTTAAATCAATCTGGTTTATTCTCAGTCGTGCCCTAACGCGCAGCTGCGTCGGGGCTTTATATACACTCTGCGTAGGGAGTATCAGCAGTGGAAAATTACGGAATGTGCTTTGCACACTCAGTATCAAGGTCACACAAGAGTTATGCACAGTTCAACAGGATGTTTCACACAAAAACATAGACAAAATCAGGATATGAAACGGGAACAGAACATGTGGAAATGCAAAATGTACAGAGCAGCACGTACTGTATTGTAGCTGGCCTAAAGTAAACCCTAAACTGCTACACTAAACGACAGTCACCCTTGGGCCGCGCATTTACAAGAGTAGGTTTAGGAGTATTCAGGATTATATTCTTACAATCCCCTCTTTAATACTCTGACGCAAGCCCAGAGTATTATTCACACCCCAGTCTTGGCCGACACAGGGACATAACCTGTGTGTGAGATCATCATATTATATATACGATCCATGCAACAACGGAAAAGAAACGGGCCACAGGCTGAGCCATGTCATATTAACCTTAGAGTAGTTAGACGGGGCTATTCGGACCGGAAAAGGAGCGCTGCTGTCATGGGGTAACAAAGAACACACATAACAGGGTTTACTCATATTCATTGATGTTTTTACAGTGAAGTTTACATATTTCTAAAACTCGTTATCCCTTGGGTCCCGGTGTATTGCTTGTGCGGGTAACCCTGCCCCAAGCGTTGAGATCAGCACGATGATGAAGAAAGTCATACTGGTCACTGACTTTGTTCTCTAATGCTCACAGGGTGCAGACGGCGAAAAATGTCACAGGCTCCCGTGCTTTTCAGACTCTTCAGCCCAGAACTTTGCAAGACTCACCAACCATCCCCTCTTTGTAGATCAGCCGAAACTGGATTGCTCCAGATGCTGGAAGGGGATCCCTGAAAAGGCCGTCAGCTATTGTCACAGCAACTTTCTGAAACACAAAAGTCTGTTAAGCATCAACAATATAGATTTCTATTACATTGGAGCCTTCTTTATTCTGCTGGCATGGATCCACTGTGGAAAAAGGTCCGTTAGCACAGCCGTGCGAGTTACAGCGAGTACATCGGTGGGCCCACTGTAGGGTGACTCCTCCATGGGAGCGTTTAGTTTACTGAATCTCTTTACTAAAACTCTGTCCCCTACCTCAAAGGGGTGAGTGTGTGCCTCTGGAATGGGAGGCTTTTTGGAATTTACTCTCGCCCAATACTCATCCAGCACCCGCATGAGACCCACCGCGTACTCGCTGAGATGTACTTCAAGATCACCCGTTCCTATAACCTGCATGCCTCTACGCCAAGGGACAGGAAAGGGGCGTCCCATGACGAGCTCGTACGGAGATAAATTGTCGAGAGCGACCTGAGCAGTCATGCGCATATCAGCGAGGACCAACGGTAAAACTTGGACCCAATTTTTCGTGCCTGCGTCTTGCATAGCCTTACGCAACTTACCCTTAATTGTTCTATTCGCGCGCTCCACAATGCCAGAGGACTGTGGATGGTATGGGATATGAAAACGCCAATTGATCTTGAGGTCTTTACATAGCTCCTGCGTTACCTTAGAGGTGAACGGCGTTCCCTTATCAGAGTCAATTCCTACCGGAAGACCGTAACGTGGGATAATTTCCTGTGTAAGTTTGTTCACTGCTGTTCGGGCGTTCTCTTTGCTACACGGGAAAGCCTCAATCCACCGTGAAAATTTGTCAATCATGACCAAAAGGTATTTGAACGGGCCCTGCTTTGGCATGTGAGTGAAGTCGATCTGCCATTCTTGGAAAGGCGTGTCGGGTATGGGAAGGTGCTGATGTACCGCGCCTGGTTTAGATAGATTATTCTGGGCGCACGTTAAACACTTGTCCAGAATGTTGTGTGCGTCTGTGTGCAAATTATTGATGCAGAATGTTCTGTTCATATCTTCCACTACCCCTCTTCGGCCGCGATGAGTGGGACCATGGAACTCGCGGACGAGAAAGGGAGTACAGTGACGAGGTAAACAAAGACGGCCCTGTGCGTCAAGCAAAACGCCACTCTTCTCTGTCGCGCCCTGGGCGTCCCAGAACTGCGTATCTGCCACAGAGGCCGAGGCCTGGATAGAAATGAGATCTATGTCAGGTAAGACAGCGCTAACCATGCGATCAGTAGAAACTAAAGCGCAATTAAAGCCTGGAGGCAGGACACCGGATGCGGCTGCAGCTTTAGCGAGTCGATCAGCGAATGAATTGCCCTTTACTTCAAATGAGTCCCCTCTTGTGTGCGCGCGTGTCTTAACAATGGCCAACGTGCACGGAAGGAGACAGGCGGTGATTAAATCAGTAACAAGTGAAGAATGAGAAATGGGCTTACCGTCGGCTGTCGTAAACCCCCGAGACGCCCAAATGCGGCCGAAGTCGTGCGCCACGCCGAAAGCGTAGCGTGAGTCGGTGTAAATAGTAACGTCTGTGTCTTGAGCCAAAATACACGCACGAGTCAAAGCATAGAGCTCCGCAGCCTGAGCAGAAGAAAAAGGCAAAGAATGAGCTTCAACAATTTCATCAGGGAGGCGACAAACAGAGTAACCACACAGGAACACACCATCCGCAGGGCGGGAACAGGAACCATCTACAAAAAGAGAATCGCCTGTGGAAAGAGGGGTGGAGTGTAAGTCTGGGCGGATGCTAGTCTCAAAAACGATATTAGAAAGACAGTCATGTGAGTCAAACGCAACATCGTCATCCTGTGAGTTAAGAAGACGCTGAAGAGCGTGGGCGACAGAATCAAACGACGAGGAGGGCTTAACAGTGAGATGCTCTGTGGCCAAAAGAATAAACTCATAGCCAGAGCGACGCTGAGCAGACAAATGCTGAGTGCTAAGATTCCGCAGAATGTACACGACGTCATGTGAAGTGTGTAAAATGAGCGGATGCAACAAAACAAGTTTTTCAGCGTCCGTGACCATGAGAGCACACGCAGCAACAGCCCTAAGACAGCCAGGAAGCCCTTGTGCCACAGCGTCAAGAGTTTTAGACAGAAACGCGCAAGGTCGCATGCCCCCCCCCCGTGCTCCTGAGCCAGCACCCCAGAGGCGGTCCCCCTCTGATTGCACACATACAGGTGAAACGGCAAACGATAGTTCGGCAGCCCGAGAGCAGGGGCGGAGCACAAAGCTTGCTTCAGAGCCTTGAAGGCCGTTAGCCTGTCCTCAGTCCAGACCAGGGGCTGAGTCAAAGGATCTGAGTGACTTATAGCTGAACGCAAACACTTGTCATAGATTGAACAGTCAGGGATCCATTGACGACAGTAATTGATGAGGCCCAGAAATGCCATGAGAGCGTGCTTGGTTGCAGGTACCTGAGTGTCCATAATGACTTGAACGCGTTCCGGGCTAAGCCTCCTGGAACCCTGAGAGAGGTCATGTCCCAAGTAGCGAACAGTTGTGAGGCAAAACTGCAACTTCGTGCGGGAGACCTTGAAACCCTTCTGCGCCAGGAGTGTGAGGAGAGACAATGTGGCGGCAGCACAAGCGTCTTGATCCTCCGCCGTTACCAGGAGATCATCCGCGTACTGGAGCACCGTGGAGCCCCGGGGAAGACAGAGATCAGCCAGCGCGTCCCGCAATACGGCAGTGAAGACCGCCGGTGAGTCAATGAAACCCTGTGGCAACCGCGTCCACGTGTATTGTCTTCCCCTGTGTGTGAAAGCAAACAGGGGCTGAGTCTCATGGCCCACAGGAACACTGTAAAAGGCAGAGCACAAATCAATCACAGAGAAATAAGCATGGTCACACGGAATAGAAGACATAAGAGAAAGAACGTCAGGGACCACTGGAGCCACGGGAACGATGAGTTCATTTATTTTACGTAGGTCTTGAGTGAGGCGCCATGTGCCATCCGGTTTTGGGACCGGGTTCACTGGGGTGTTATACGGGCTGACACAAGGAACCACGACACCTTGCTGCAAAAGAGATTGTAGAATATTGTCAATACCATTGAGCTTACTAGGAGACAGAGGGTATTGTTTAACATAAACAGGTGTAGAGTGTTTAATAACAGCTTCATACGGAGAGCAGCTCACAGAGCCCACATCGTCCTTATGATCCGCCCACAGGGTGTTAGGAAGAGCAGAGAGAACGGGGGAAAGAGCTTGGGACGTACAAGCAGCGTTCAGAATGTTATGTGGCAGCACAGAACTGGATAGGGCAAAAACATCAGGCGGAGAAATACCTAGTTAACTGCTCACGCAGGAGCTGCAAAGCATTCGGTGTGTCCCTCCAAAAAAAAATATCGACACGGTGCGCTGACGCGGACGGCCACCTTCCTGAGCCGGAGCTATTTCTTCCTTTATATTCACAGCGACGTCATTTCTAGGTTGCAACACATCGACTATTTCGAGCAAACGCTCCTCATCATATAATCTGTGTCAACTGATGAGGTGTTCAAATGTGCGAGCTGATCTGAACAGAGCTGCCAGACATACACATACAGAGGGCTTCCAAACCCATACTGCACACCGCACATTTCACTTACTTCAATAGTTAGTCCATCTGGAGTGGATGTGAGATTTACTTCTAATTTGCACATTAAATCATGTGCTAACAAATTTACTGGACATGTATGTGAGATGAGGAATGAGTGGGACGTAACTATTCCTCCCTCGCTTTTACATGGGAGGTTGACTGAGAAAGTTTTGGTTTTGGAATAGCCTTTAAAACAGGTCTCGGGGTGTAAACACCCTTTGATTTATCCCATACCTTCTTCATGTCAAACCATTTATCATACCCTGCGCGCATATAAGGGCGGTCCCAATCCGGATCGCCTAAGCTTTCATAAATCATACGGTGCGCTGAAGCAAGGAAACCTGGATTAAACGTCCCATCACGGGGATACTATGGAATCTGAGGATTTGCCTCCGTCCACCCAGCCAAATTGTCCAGCCACGGCGTAACGTAATAGCCTAAACCGCACTTATTCATCCATTCCGCCGGGGTGTCTGTGACCTCAGGTTTAGGATACGAGCCCCCCATCGTACAGTAAAGCAAACGGATCTGAACAGAAACAAACAGCAGATATTTATCTAAATTTCTATAGCGCGCTCTTCCTGGACTCGAACCAGGGAAAACCAAGCCCTCCTTAGGGCGCTACACAAATTTCTATAGCGCGCTCTTCCTGGACTCGAACCAGGGAAAACAAAGCCCTCCTTAGGGCACTACGGAGCTACTTCCAACCAGGTAGTCAATCAAACATGTCTTACCTGATTGAGAGTATCACGTCGGGGTCACCAAATTGTTAGGATTGCGCTGTGTGCTGTTCAGATGCGTTACAAGGAGTACTCCGAGGACAAAAAGAGAGCAAACCACATGAGTTAAATCAATCTGGTTTATTCTCAGTCGTGCCCTAACGCGCAGCTGCGTCGGGGCTTTATATACACTCTGCGTAGGGAGTATCAGCAGTGGAAAATTACGGAATGTGCTTTGCACACTCAGTATCAAGGTCACACAAGAGTTATGCACAGTTCAACAGGATGTTTCACACAAAAACATAGACAAAATCAGGATATGAAACGGGAACAGAACATGTGGAAATGCAAAATGTACAGAGCAGCACGTACTGTATTGTAGCTGGCCTAAAGTAAACCCTAAACTGCTACACTAAACGACAGTCACCCTTGGGCCGCGCATTTACAAGAGTAGGTTTAGGAGTATTCAGGATTATATTCTTACAGGACTTATGGGAAAAATCAAACAACATCTTATTCAACAAACCATTACCACCATATATAATAGCTTAATATACCCATATCTGACCTAAGGAAATATTGTATGGGGATGTGCCTACAAAACTACACTACAGCCCCTAAACTACAAAACTACACTACAGCACCGGATCCAGTTTTTATGCCCATTCTTTACCTCTATTTATGAAGCTTAAGATTTTAAATATTTTTGATATCAATAGACTTCAGTTAAATATCTTCACTTTCCAATTTCTTAGAAATTCTCTTCCAGATACGTTTGATAGTTTTCTAAATTTTAATTCCCAATTTCATGCTTACCAAACTTGACAATGTGACCAACTACATATCCCCCTAGTGCGAACATCCCCAGGCCAAAAGAGTGTACAATACAAATGTGTAATAGAATGGAATAACCTCCCCCTCCACCTTAAAAGTTTTACATCCATGATTAGTTTTAAACGTAATCTCAAAAACCACCTATTTTCATTCCCCAGTCACACTTGATCTTTATCTTTAATTAAAGTTCAATCTCGGATCAACTTGTAATATATTACACTACACCATGCACCAGGCTTCTGTTATTAGTACAGTATTTTTTCACCATTTGAAATTAATTATAATTTTTTTATTTTATGTATAGATCCTAGGTTACATTTTATTTGTTTCTTATTTTTACTCATTTATATTTTATCTGCAATTGATATTTTGTTTATATCTGTTATTTTAGTTATGGACTTGTCCAGGGTGTACCCCGCCTTTCGCCCGTAGTCAGCTGGGATAGGCTCCAGCTTGCCTGCGACCCTGTAGAAGGATAAAGCGGCTAGAGATAATGAGATGAGATGAGATTTTAGTTATGATATCAGTTATAGTTTAATGTATAATTTCATATGTTATCAATTATTATATTATCAAAATTTATTATTTACTATTGTTAATATTGTTGTTCTCTAATTTGTTAAATTTGTATTACTTACTTGTTAATTTTTTTTTAAAGTTTTTTTTTGGGCTTTTTTCACCTTTATTGGATAGGACAGTGTAGAGACAGGAAATGAGCGGGAGAGAGAGACGGGGAGGGATCGGGAAATGACCCCGGATTTATGGTATGGCACCTTATCCACCTGAGCCACGACGCCCCCATTACTTGTTAATTTAAATGGGGGAAGACTTAGAACAAAGCCATTGAGGCTTTTCTTCTTCCCCCAGCACATTTTCTGTTTTTGTTCCATTTATGGGTGGTTTTTTTTGTAATTTCTTTTATCATGTGCAAATAAATAAAATAAAATAAAACGTCTTCAAAGACTTAAAACCAAGCCCAGTTGTGTTCGATTCAGTTTCCCTGAGATAACCATAACCTGGATGAATGAGAATATTCTCAGGAATCTCCGCTACTGGAGATGCACTTCCACAAAAATGTGTTGTGAAAAGCAAACTTTGGTAGATTCCTGCTCTTTAAATAAAATAGGTTGCCCACTCACACCTGATTGACATCCCATTGTTTGAAAACACCTGACTCTAATTTTACCTTTAAATTAACTGCTAATCCTAATTTTGCCATTCACAGATGTGATATTGGATCGTTGACCTCAAAAAATAAATGACCAAGAATATTTTTGCCTCATTTGTTTAGTTGGGTTCACTCTATCTACTTTTAGGACATGTGCATTAGGATATACAGAAAATACTAAAGGGTTCACAAACTTTAAAGCACCACTGTAAATTCCAGCTCAGTATCAGCTCTGAACTAGTCCAGGAGCAGTGCATGTCCAACTCCTGTGTATCTCCTTTTTCTTAACACAGCAGTAAGCTCTTAAAGCTATATTTCACAATATGTAGCATGCTTGCTCCTCACCATATGGCTTTTGCAACTGGTTACGATTAAAAAAAAACAAACAAAAAAAGATTCGCTGCAGGCAATGGCTTGTGTTTCTTAAAGCTTAAGCTGCTGTCTCTCTGAAGCAGAATTTTATACTCACTGACCTAAAATCAGCAGCATTCTATTAGCAGGTTCAGATACTCTAAAATATTCTCCTTTTCTTTTAAGTCTGCAGTTATGAGCTGTTTTGTTAATAACACGGACTGATTAGTAAACCTTGAAAATCAATATACGTCATTGAAGAGAGATTATCTTTGTAATTTTTTTTTTAACATTTATACATCTTTATACATTTATCCTCATAATTATCTATTCTATTATAATGTATGACTTACTGGATGGTCCCATAAACAAATGTAAAAGTGATATGCAACATGATCTGTTACATAAATGGTAAACGGGTATCCTATGTAAGGTAATAATCACTAAATGCTGAACCTTCAGCTTTCTCCTCGCATTGAACTTCCTCAGCTGTTCCACAGTCTCAGGCAGGTGGATCTTGTAGGCATAGCGATCCCTCTCCTTTATAACAATAAGAAATACAAAACTTTTTCAAACCCTATGCAAACCAGACAAAACCACAATCAACAAAATTAACCCAAAAATCTTAAATTATACCTTTAATCATAAGATATTTTATTTATCTTACTATTAAGTGTGCGTGCACATGCATTTCAAAAACATCTTTACCAAGAGATGGTCGTGCTTTGTGTGCATGTCACATCTACCATGGACAATTTCCTTCCAGACTGCTAGATGGAAACTGCCCTCATAGTTTGAATGTCTTCCTTGGTTGTTTCACTGATTTCCTGTGCACACTGGTCTTGTGTTTCCCTTGATGAGTTCCCCTTCATAAGATCTGGTTTGTTTTTTTTCCTCTTCAGTGGCTTGGCATTTGTATTGTATTGTGGTGATGTGATTAGTTATCTGCAATGGTGTTCTCCCAGTTACAGTCTTTGTTTCTATGCTTTCTTGTTTTCCCTAGCCTTTTGAACCTTGCCTTGACCATTTAAGCTGGGCATACACTGTGCGATTTTTGGCCCGATTTTTGGCCCGATTTTTGGCCCGATCTAGCGCTGTCGCCTCACAGCAAGAAGGTCCTGGGTTCGAGCCCCGGGGCCGGCGAGGGCCTTTCTGTGTGGAGTTTGCATGTTCTCCCCGTGTCCGCATGGGTTTCCTCCGGGTGCTCCGGTTTCCCCCACAGTCCAAAGACATGCAGGTTAGGTTAACTGGTGACTCTAAATTGACCGTAGGTGTGAATGTGAGTGTGAATGGTTGTCTGTGTCTATGTGTCAGCCCTGTGATGACCTGGCGACTTGTCCAGGGTGTACCCCGCCTTTCACCCGTAGTCAGCTGGGATAGGCTCCAGCTTGCCTGCGACCCTGTAGAAGGATAAAGCGGCTAGAGATAATGAGATGAGATGAGTTAAATGCATCTTTCAAACAGGAAAGGGAAAGATGCAAACAAGGGGATGATCCCAAGAAAAACATCCTGGTTGCTTTACTACATTTGTTCTGACATCCAATCTGGAAGTTAAACCTAGACTCATCAGGTTTTTTTTTTTTTCAAGAAAAGGGGAAGGGGCCCCTAGCCACTCATGTGGGGGAAATTAGCATATCAATTAGTAAAAAGTGGAAAGTGTGTAGTGGTCAGAGTTTGGTTGGATACAGGGAAAGGTGTCAAACGTAAAAAAAAAAAAAAAAACAGCATCGTGAAGCAGCCGGGAAAGGGTTTATCCCTTGTAATTGTCAATATAACTAATGGGGTATTGGGTATAAATAATCTTCCCATAGATTAAAATCACTATATGGGTGTGCTTTTACTATCTTAAACATGAATAAGCAGTCAAAACAACAGTTGACCTACCTTCCGGACTTAGGATTTTTCAGAAAATATGCAAAAATAGTACCATATACAAATGCTTAGTTTATATTGAAGGAGTTGGATAATCAAATATTTTATTGGCTTAAAAGTTTGATAAAAGGTGTCTGTTGATAGGGTTAAAGGCTCATTCCAGTCATCATGTGCCCACATGGCCAACTAATTGCCTGAAGTAGGGCGTACCAAATGGTAATTTTGTCCCGAAGCCATATTTGGGGCCCTCCTGTACCCCCACCAAACCTCTGAGTGCCCTGAAACTCTCTAAGTACACAGTAGAGTTCCCAAATATAATGATAAATCAGTTGAAACCATATCAACACAAAAACTTTCCAAGATATGGACCCCCAAAATGTCAAAAGAAAATTTGTCATTAAAAAAATCCATTTTTAAGGGGTTAATATCTCTAAAGTTAGTCAACTTGTGCTATTTTTAGGTGCAGAATCTGATAGACAGGGCCAGAATACATAGATATATCAATTTACAGGTCTATATTCCCCTTAGAACAAAAGATATGGGCCTCCAAAAATGCTTGCAAATTAAGTATACAATTCCCGGACCCCAAAAGTGGGCGTGGCACCCAAACTTTGAAGGGCCAAAATTCAAAAACTGTTCCAGCTAGGAAGCTAAAATTTTGGATTCTTTCTTTTGACATCATAAGGCACTAATAAAATAAATATCAGGCAAATTGAAGAGGTGTCACTGGGGAGGGTGTGTGAATTGACATGGAATGACCCAGCTAGCAATTTTGCATTGAAATATGGAATTGTCACCTGAGCGCAATGTTATTTCACCTTTGGATGAAGAATATAATGAGATGTCAGAATTATTTCTTACCCTGGCAACGGTCAACTTGTGAATTGCCGATTTTCTTGGTCTTTTTCTCGGCTCTGCTTGGTCCTCGGCTTCGAGGGCCTCAGTGGATGCGGCACTTCGCCTTCTGTCAGGGGAGACAAACACGGCTGGCTCCTTTGGTGACGCTGACACAGATGGAGACGGTGTTGCTTTGGGCATTCTGACAGATGGAACTGCATCTTTTTTCAGATCAAGTTGCCTTGCGAAGCCCATTTCCCACTGCAAATAGTTCTCAAAGTCGTTGGGTCTTGTGAAGTGAGCACCGCAAATAATGCTGTAGTCTGTAGCATGTAGCCAATTTTTCCGGGTGCCTCGCACGAAGCGCTCCCATTTCTCTCTCATTGTCCGGTCTTTTGGAAAATGATGAATACTAATCCCATCAAGATTGGTGTTGCTACACCCTCCTATGATACATCTGTTAACCATTTTAATAATTACGTGATAACGTTGAAGAAATTTGCAGAAAACCACCAGGTCGTTTTCTCATAAACAAACCAGCGCTGACGTAGGATTCAGAAGGAGGCGTCCCGCATGTGACATCACGAAAATGAGAATCAAATCAAGAAAAATCCTCTTTACGGGGCACTGTTTTAGAGCTGAGGGGGAGGCGATATCCCACCTTCTCTCCTCTGGAGCACCACCCAGTGAGGTCAAGAAAGTTAGCCTACCCCTACCTAATATCAAGAGACACTTGAATCAGGGTACAGGACCTGAAATTTCCAGTGACTGACAGGAATGTGTGGAAAAACTTTGGGCAATATATCTCGGCTGAGGCCGAAGGATGATGCAAGATAGTGATCAGATGGTTGCAACTGGCAGAGCGCTACTATTGTGTTCTTGGTTAAGACCCTCAAGCCATAATTGTGTCGATTATAAACATGCTTTCTCAATATTGTAAATCACTTTAGCTAAAAGCATCAGTCAAATGAATAAATGTACAGCTGTCATACTGCAGCTTATTTTCTGGGGAAAAAAGCCAAATAAGACGTGATCAGAAGAGAAACAGATTTCCTGAATGGGTTTCATGTACACTAATATCAAGAGCAGCAGAGAATGCACAGCGATAAGAGTGCAAGTGATAAAGATATTTGTAATGTGTATATGTAGGGTCCTTACATCCAACAATGTGTGTAAATGTTGGTCCTGGAAAACGCTGTGCATGAAATCCAGATCTTTCTCACTGCAATCAGTCAGTGCATGGCTCTCTTCTAGACTATCCAGAACCTGAGAAACTGCCCCTACAAATTCACACATGCATGGACATATGCACATACATGTTAAGAAAGAACACCAAAATGGACAATAACAGCTTAAACATCAAGCTTAATCACATAAATATTACACACAAGACAGGACAAATAAAACACAGACAAAAGTTGAGAATGCCACAAACAGAGGCATTCAGTGTGGATTTTTTTTTTTTTTTTAAAGAACCCACATGTAGGCTGATGTTACATACAACAGTGTCTTCAGACTTGGAACACTAGCATGAAAATAAAATAAGTAAAATAGGTTCAAAACACATGAAACATTCAGGTTTTAAAACTACAATCAAAGTGAGAACTGGAAGAACATTCATTAATAATGACATTGGAGAGGCACTTTTAATCACACATGCAGTTAAATGCTGAGTCTCAGCCTAGAGATGTTTGGATGGAATAATAGCAAGGATAAGTGTTGAAGTGTAAAGCTCTACTACAGTGACAGAGCAACATAAATTAGACCAGAGGCAGTGATGTCAGAATCCATGGAATACATACTTTCTGCAGCAGGCAATCCTACAGGGATGGCAGCATTAGAACAAATAAGTTTGGAAATAAGAGGAGAGAGAGAATCACACACCAATTAAAAAATAGAAATGATAAAGCAACTAAAGAGAAAACACCCAAGAAAGAGACAGACAAAACCTGCAATGTTAAAAGCCTCTAATACTGTTATATGGAAATATATAATGTTGACAAACAGCTTGAATCCTACACAGGATGAGAGCGATATGAAGCTGCTTAACTGCTTAACATATGAAACAAAAAGGAAAATATTCTCTCAGCAAAGAGATGGATGTAGGGCCCTTTTCAGCAGACATTATTTGATTAGCATCTAATGGACACGTTCTTTTTATTTAAATAATTAGATAGTTTAATTATGATTTGTATCATTAATATCAGCAATACAAATGGATGCATCCAAATGAGCTCAGATTTTCTTGCTCTTCTTTCCTCTTTTATTCTAGAGGTTTTTCTAGGGAACAATGCAACCGACCCTCAACCCAAGTTTGGGCTTGATTACTAAAATGACGCTTCAAAGTTAAATTTCTAGATTTCTGCATAAGTATGACCTAAAACATCAGAGTTTCTCACACATCCTAAAAGTAGATGAAAATAACCATATCAAACAAATTATCCAAAAATATTATTCTTGGTCATTTATTTACTGAAGAAAATGATCCAATATTACATATTGGATCAGTGGCAAAAGTATGTGAATTTTTCCTTTCAGGTTCTAGTGTGACTCTTGTGCAGCAATAACTCCAACTAAACGTTTCTAGTAACTGTTGATCATTTCTGCACATCGACTTGAATTTTAGCCAATTCGTCAATATGTAACAGCTTTAACACTAGGATGTTGTTGGGATTCCTCACATGAACTGCTCAGTTCAGGTCCTTCCACAACGTTTCTATTGGATTAAGGTCCAGACTACTATTTTTTTTTAACAATTCCTTACGAGAACGACTTGTATGCTAAGGGTCATTTTGCTGCATGATCCATTTTCTCTTGAGATTTAGTTCAGGGACAGATGTCCAGATATTTTCCTTTAGAATTTGCTGGTATGATTCAGAATTATTGTTCCATTAATAATGGCAATACATCCTGGCCCAGATACAGCAAAACAGGCCCAAATAATGATACTACCACCATCACCACCATGTTTCACATAAGGTTCTTATGCTGGAATGCAGCATAAGATGATCCAATAAAACATAATATTATGTTTCCTTTCTCCAAACATAACACTTTTCATTTTAACCAAGACCCCATCAACCACTCCTGAGGAGGGTAACAACGGTAACAATGGATGTGAATTTCCTCCACTTGTACATAATCTGTCTGACTGTAGTCCAAACTCTTTAGAGATGGTTTTGTAACCTTTTCTGAGGTCCTCAGGAATCTCTCGATGAAATTGAATTGAATGTAACTGGACTTGGTTTTAAGTCTTTGAAGACGTTTCACCTATCATCCAAAAGGCTTCATCATCTGGGATGAGAGGTGAAACTCCCTTTGAGTGCGCATGCGCCAGAGGTTAACGACGCCGGTTTTTACAGCTCCGTAACTATCAGCAAAAAAAGGCAAATTTTTACGACTTTTAATTAAACTAACAAGATATCCTTGTAAATTGGATATTCAAGGACTACGGAGATCGCCTTCAAACCATCATTTTAACAATCTGGCCAATTTGAAGCGACTTGAAGCCAGTTTTGCCCCAACAACTAGTGATCGGCCTGGCGAGCCCGGAAACGAGTTGTCTATACTTCTGTTTCACGCGGATTAACCGCAGCAGGCTCCTTAAAAGGAGCCCCCACGGCGTGGTGTGTCCATCCCCACTCCCGCCAAATTTACATTGGATTCCGCTAATTAGATCTATCCAGGTGGGAATTGTGATTTTTAAATTCCTACATACCATTGACACCATGCCTACTCGAGGACAAAAACAATAAACTGATGAGGACGTAGTCACTCTTGGTACCCTGAAAGAAATGCTAGATCAACAAAGGGCAAAATATGAGGACTTGTTGATGAGACAACAATCCACCAGCCATCCATCTTTCATCGCAACAGTAATAGATACAAACAACAAAAGAATGGACAGTCTCATCCGCGAGGTGCAGGAAATAAAGGACAGTTTACAATTCTCCCAGGCGGAAATTCAAGACGGTAAAGCAAAACAACATGACCAGAGCCACAATATCAAGGAACTTGAGACGAAAATAGATCGTCTAGAAGCTGATATCAACACGATCCTTCATAAATCCAATTACTTGGAGAACCAGTCTCGTCGTAATAACGTTCTGATCGACGGCGTCCCTGACAACAAACGAGAACTGGAACCAATGTGAACAGAAAGTCAGAGAAATTCTCAAGGACAAACTCAAGCTCGACCCACTTAAGACTGAAATCGAACGTTTTCATCGTAATGGAAAATTTCAGGAAGATGGCCGGCCACGACCCATTGTTGTGAAACTTCTCCAATACAAAGACAAAGAAGCCATTATGCAGAGAGCAAAGTACCTCAAAGGATCGAACATCTACATCAACGAAGACTTTTCGGAAGCAGTACGCCAAAAGAGGAAAGAACTCCTACCGGAAATGCGGGCAGCAAGAGAGAGAGGAAACGTGGCATACTTACGGTATGATCGGCTGGTCGTGCACCCACCGAGAGACACACCAAGGAGGGACAACACATGAAGAAACCAGACTTGACTAAGTCATTCGCCGGTAATCAAACCTCATGAACTCCACTACTGAACAGCAGCCATCTCTACCTTCAAAAATAAGTAACAGTGACTTAAGTACATTAGTTTTTAACCCTTTTGACTTAAATGAAAATGTCTGTGAATCACACTTTTCGTCTCTCGACCCTGATTTAAATTTCTTTAATAACTACTGTAGTTCTTCTAAGAGCATTTCACAGTATTACAACACTGACTCATTCATCAATACATGTAAATCAAGAAAAAGCAATTATCTTTTTGTTTCATTTAAACGTAAGGAGCCTTCTGTGCCACTTTGAGGAGCTCAATGAATATCTATACTCTATAAAACATAGGTTCTCAGTAATTGCTCTCACAGAGTCTTGGCTAACTGAAAATATAATCCACAATTATATTATACCCGGGTATAAAAGCATTCATCACTGTAGACTGAATAAGGTGGGGGGGGTTCTATATACATAAGAAATGTTATCTTATATAGAAAGAAATGACTTGGAATTTGAAATCGATGAATCGGGCACGCAGTGTATTTTTGTTGAACTGTTTTCAAATGGTAATGAGGGGAAAAAAGTCGTCATTGGCTGTGTATATCGTTCTCCTAATACAGACATCCAACAGTTTAATAACCAATTGACAGAATGCCTGAATAACATCAACAAAGAAAAGAGTATTTGCTACATTCTTGGAGACTATAACATAGACTTACTTAAAATTTCGCATTCCCCTACTACTGATCATATTAACATTTTCTCTAACTCCTTTTTCCCTCTTGTATACAAGCCTACCAGGATTACCCTACACTCTGCTACCCTAATTGATAACATATACACAAACACACTTAACATCGACTACACGGTTGGGATTACGGTAACAGACATATCGGATCACTTTCCGATATTTCTTATATCTAATTTAGTGGAACCACCTAGGAAGACAGACAAAATATCTTACCGTCTCATTAACATGACAAACATCCAGAAATTTACAGAATCCTTATCAGGTATAGTTTGGGACAACATACTTAGCGAGGTGGATACAGAGAAAGCTTACAATCAGTTTCTTGAAACGTACGGATCTTTATATGAAAAATGTTTTCCTAAGAAAAGCGCAAAAATTTTCAACCATTCTCGGAAAAAACCTTGGTTAAGTAGCGGACTATTAAAGTCAATACGCAGAAAAAACAAACTTTATGCTAAGTATGTCAAGAACCCTACACCCCTTAACCACAGTGTTTACAAAAAGTACCGAAATCAGCTAAATCATCTCCTTAGAACTACAAAGAAAGAATACTACAACAGAAAGTTTACTGAAGCCGCTTCCAATATAAAACAAACATGGAGAATGATAAATGACGTCTTAAATCGTGATAAAATGAAAACACCCAGTACAAACAAAATTCAAATTGGAAATAAAACTATCGAAAATAAAAAAGAACTATGCAATGAATTCAATTATTTTTTTGTCAATATTGGGCCTTCATTAGAAAGCAAAATACAAAAAGGACCACAGGACCCTCTGAACTACATTACCTTACAAGTTGAATCTAATTTATCGACCTTTATACCACCAACTAATGCCGAAATCTCAGACATCGTCAAAAACCTAAAAGGTTCAGCTGTTGGGCATGGTGAAATAAGCGCTCAAGTTCTAAAACTTTCCCTGCCCTACTATCTCATTGCCCCTCTTACACACATTCTTACTCTTTCCTTGCAAAATGGAGTTGTTCCTCACTCACTAAAAGTTGCAAAGGTTACTCCCATCTTTAAAAGTAGTGATCCACAATATCAACAATTATCGACCCATATCTGTCCTCCCCGTATATCTAAAGTTCTCAAAAAATTAATATATAACCGTATTCTGAAACATTTAGATCATAATAACATCCTATACAAACACCAATATGGCTTAAAGGGCTATTCCACCTCTATGGCACTGATTCAGTTAATGGATAAAATTTCCTCAGTTATAAACAACAAAGAGTACACCATAGGGCCTCCCTAAGTGTTGCGCCTGGGGAGGTCTGCGTGCTTTAAGGATCCTGGAAGCTAAATCAGCGGGGACCTCGGTCCCTGGCAGGTTCAACCTTGCTGGGCAGGTTCCAGGTGAAAGGCCAGACGAATTGCAACACCTGGTCCTCCAGGTTGGGCGAAGGGCTAATATCCCTTCCCTGTAAAACAATATTATTACAGAAACCTGAAATACTTTCCAAGGATTATATGGGCATGAAGATGGGACTGGCCAGATGACGATTTGATGTTCACAGACTACCAGCGCTGGATGACATCGGAGGGTGAAAGCTCCTTTGAAACCCCCCGACCGATAGAGTCACTTCTGAAGCCCAAAAGTTTTGTTAATATTGGTAACTGGAACGTACGTACGGTACGATGTATGCTTTAGGGAAGTCCGCACAGATTGCACACGTGATGAGAGAGTACAACTTAGACATTCTAGGAATCAGCGAATGTAGATGGACAGACTCGGGTAAGGTGACGCTGGCAACAGGTGAGACGATTATCTTTTCTGGAAGAGAAGATGGTATACACAGAAGCGGCGTGGCAATTATGATGTCTAGACGTGCTGAATCAGCACTGTTAGAATGGGAACCTATCAACGAACGTATAATCATGGCACGATTCTATTCAAAATTCATCAAACTCACCATCATCCATGTGTACGCGCCTACAATGGACGCAGAAGACGAAGACAAATATGTATTTTACGAACAACTAAAAAGTGTCTTCGAAAAGGTAGCCAAACACGATCTTCTGCTGATAACAGGAGACATGAATGCGAAGGTGGGGTCATCAAATCGGAACAGAGAAGGAGTAATGGGAAAAGAAGGTACAGGAATCATGAACAGCAACAGTGAAAGACTTGTCAACTTCTGTGAGATGAACAACCTTATTGTCATAGGAACTCTATTTCTTCACAAAGAAATCCATAAGAACACCTGGACATCCCCTGATGGGAAAATACACAACCAGATAGACCATGTGCTAGTCAATCAACAATTTAGAAGATCAGTTCAAGATACAAGAGTCATGAGAGGTGCAGACGTTGGATCGGACCACCAGCTCGTCAGAACTAAGGTAAAACTCAAGCTCAAGAAAACCATCAAACCAATCAACACGCGAATAAAATACGACGACACCAAACTACAGAATGAATCAATTAGGAAGGCATTTTCGTTAGAGCTCCACAACCAGTTTTCAGTCCTCGAGGATGTAGAAGCAGACGAAGAATGTGATATTAACAACAAGTGGACCTGTTTCAGCAAAGCTTACAACAACCCAGCAGATAAAGTACTGGGTAATAAAAAGAAAAACAGCAAACCGTGGATCAGTCAAGATTCTTGGTCCATTATCGAAGGAAGAAAGCACCTAAAAATTCAAGCAGAAAACGCAAAGTCAGAAAGAATCCAGAACCAACTTTGGATGAAATATAGGGAGAAAGATAAAGAAGTTAAGAAAAATCTCAGAGCTGATAAATGAAGATGGCTTGAAGAGCAGATGGATGATGCTCAAAAAGCAGCAGATATGGGAAACATGAAGATCTTATATGAAATAACCAAAAACATCTGTAACGATAAACCCCGCAACTCCACCGCCATCAACGACAGAGAGGGAAACACAATCACTGAAGATTCAGCCAGGTTAGCTCGATGGAAAGAACACTTTGAAGAGATTCTCAACCATGCAACACCAACAGACCCAATATTGATTGAGACAGATGAAATCCCAGAAATAGATGAAATCAGTACAGAACCAATCAGTAAAGATGAAGTTAGGCAGGGTATCAGATCTCTAAGGAATGGAAAAGCAGGTGGCTTTGACAACATTATAGCAGAGCTTCTTAAAGCAGACCTTGAAATATCCACCCAAAAGCTACATGAAATAATCCAACAGATTTGGAAAGAAGAACAAGTTCCCTTGGAATGGTTAAAAGGGTTAATTGTCAAGCTACCCAAGAAAGGAAACCTAAGAAACTGTACGAACTGGAGAGGCATTACACTTCTTATCATCGCAAGTAAAGTCCTTGGTAAGATTCTTACGGAACATATGAAAAAGGGAGCAGATGCAAAGCTACGACAAGAACAAGCAGGATTCCATCAAGGAAGATGTACCACCGAACAGATTTTCATACTACGTAACATCATCTAACAAACATATGAATGGCAATCCTCCCTGATATTAAACTTCATAGATTTCAAAAAAGCATTCGATTCGCTACATAGAAACAGCCTCTGGGACATAATGAAGCTATATGGCATACCAGCAAAGATCATCAGGATAATCCAACTTCTATACCAAAACTCTGAATGTGCAGTTCTTGATGGAGGCCAAATATCTGTGTGGTTCCAAGTGAAAACTGGCGTCAAGCAAGGTTATGTAATGTCAGGCTTTCTATTCCTACTCGCCATTGATTGGGCAATACGTGAAACAACTAGTCAAGCCAACACAGGGATCAGATGGACACTCACCAGTCAACTAGAGGACCTAGATTTTGCGGATGACATTGCACTTATTTCAACCAACCAAAGTCAGATGCAAAGGAAGACGAAAAAGCTATCGGAGGCAGCACAGAGAATAGGACTTAATATCAGCCAATCAAAGACCCGAGTTATGAAAGTCAACTGCAAGAACCCAGAGCTGATCAAATTCCTAAATGGTCAAAACATCCAAGAAACCAATGACTTTACCTACCTTGGAGCCTGTGTAAGTACCGACGGAGGCGCTGATAAAGACATGGACAGCAGACTTGGCAAGGCCAAGGCAGCTTTCAGGAAGTTGAAGATGATATGGGGCTCTAAACAATACAGCAAGAAGACAAAGATAAAACTATTCAACACCTTGGTTAAACCAGTCCTACTGTATGGAAGCGAAACCTGGAAGACTAATGCAAAAGACTACGAAAAGCTTGACTCCTTTCAATACCAGTGCCTCAAGAGAATCATGGGCATCTACTGGCCATACATAGTTTCAATGGATGAGCTAAACGATGAGACAGGGTCCGTACGTATGAGTGTAGAGGTAAGAAGAAGAAGATGGAGATTTCTTGGGCACGTCCTCAGAATGCCATGCCAAATAGCATTAACGTGGAAACCCGATGGGAGGAGAAAGGTGGGCAGGCCGAAAACAACCTGGAGGCGCTCAATCGAGAAGGAGAGAGGAGAAGCTGGGTGGAAAACCTGGGAAGAAGCAAGAATTGTGGCTAAAGACAGGAAACAATGGAAGGAAAGTACTACGGCCTTATGCGCAACTGAGCGTGAAGAGGATAGTTGAGAGGGTGAGGTGAAGTACACCATAGGGATTTTTCTCAATTTATCTAAAGCATTCGACACAGTAAATCATTCTATTCTACTCAGCAAATTAAAACGATATGGCATAAGTGACTCTGCATTAAATTGGTTCTCGTCTTATCTATCTGACAGACAACAATGTAACAATCAACAACACTAAATCTACACTTAAAACAGTACAATGTGGAGTACCACAGGGATCAATTTTAGAACCTTTACTATTTCTAATTTACATCAATGACCTTGCACAAGCTTCCACAATCATCATCTTTATCTTATCTGCAGATGACTCCAATCTTTTCCTTTCGCACTCAAATTTTAATACTTTAATAAAATTAGCTAATCAAGAATTAGAAAAAGTTATCTGGTTCGAGGTTAACAAATTATCTATCAATGCCAAAAAAAACATACTTCCTTATTTTCTGTAATAAAAATAAAACCTACAATAGAAATAACGCAAAAATCTTACTAAAAAGTATGCCCCTTTCTCAAGAGTGTCAAGCTAAATTCTTAGGCGTAATAATAGATGACAAACTGACCTGGAAACCACATATAGCCACGTTATGTAAAAAAATATCTAAAACTATTGGACTTGTTAGGATTGCGCTGTGTGCTGTTCAGATGCGTTACAAGGAGTACTCCGAGGACAAAAAGAGAGCAAACCACATGAGTTAAATCAATCTGGTTTATTCTCAGTCGTGCCCTAACGCGCAGCTGCGTCGGGGCTTTATATACACTCTGCGTAGGGAGTATCAGCAGTGGAAAATTACGGAATGTGCTTTGCACACTCAGTATCAAGGTCACACAAGAGTTATGCACAGTTCAACAGGATGTTTCACACAAAAACATAGACAAAATCAGGATATGAAACGGGAACAGAACATGTGGAAATGCAAAATGTACAGAGCAGCACGTACTGTATTGTAGCTGGCCTAAAGTAAACCCTAAACTGCTACACTAAACGACAGTCACCCTTGGGCCGCGCATTTACAAGAGTAGGTTTAGGAGTATTCAGGATTATATTCTTACAATCCCCTCTTTAATACTCTGACGCAAGCCCAGAGTATTATTCACACCCCAGTCTTGGCCGACACAGGGACATAACCTGTGTGTGAGATCATCATATTATATATACGATCCATGCAACAACGGAAAAGAAACGGGCCACAGGCTGAGCCATGTCATATTAACCTTAGAGTAGTTAGACGGGGCTATTCGGACCGGAAAAGGAGCGCTGCTGTCATGGGGTAACAAAGAACACACATAACAGGGTTTACTCATATTCATTGATGTTTTTACAGTGAAGTTTACATATTTCTAAAACTCGTTATCCCTTGGGTCCCGGTGTATTGCTTGTGCGGGTAACCCTGCCCCAAGCGTTGAGATCAGCACGATGATGAAGAAAGTCATACTGGTCACTGACTTTGTTCTCTAATGCTCACAGGGTGCAGACGGCGAAAAATGTCACAGGCTCCCGTGCTTTTCAGACTCTTCAGCCCAGAACTTTGCAAGACTCACCAACCATCCCCTCTTTGTAGATCAGCCGAAACTGGATTGCTCCAGATGCTGGAAGGGGATCCCTGAAAAGGCCGTCAGCTATTGTCACAGCAACTTTCTGAAACACAAAAGTCTGTTAAGCATCAACAATATAGATTTCTATTACATTGGAGCCTTCTTTATTCTGCTGGCATGGATCCACTGTGGAAAAAGGTCCGTTAGCACAGCCGTGCGAGTTACAGCGAGTACATCGGTGGGCCCACTGTAGGGTGACTCCTCCATGGGAGCGTTTAGTTTACTGAATCTCTTTACTAAAACTCTGTCCCCTACCTCAAAGGGGTGAGTGTGTGCCTCTGGAATGGGAGGCTTTTTGGAATTTACTCTCGCCCAATACTCATCCAGCACCCGCATGAGACCCACCGCGTACTCGCTGAGATGTACTTCAAGATCACCCGTTCCTATAACCTGCATGCCTCTACGCCAAGGGACAGGAAAGGGGCGTCCCATGACGAGCTCGTACGGAGATAAATTGTCGAGAGCGACCTGAGCAGTCATGCGCATATCAGCGAGGACCAACGGTAAAACTTGGACCCAATTTTTCGTGCCTGCGTCTTGCATAGCCTTACGCAACTTACCCTTAATTGTTCTATTCGCGCGCTCCACAATGCCAGAGGACTGTGGATGGTATGGGATATGAAAACGCCAATTGATCTTGAGGTCTTTACATAGCTCCTGCGTTACCTTAGAGGTGAACGGCGTTCCCTTATCAGAGTCAATTCCTACCGGAAGACCGTAACGTGGGATAATTTCCTGTGTAAGTTTGTTCACTGCTGTTCGGGCGTTCTCTTTGCTACACGGGAAAGCCTCAATCCACCGTGAAAATTTGTCAATCATGACCAAAAGGTATTTGAACGGGCCCTGCTTTGGCATGTGAGTGAAGTCGATCTGCCATTCTTGGAAAGGCGTGTCGGGTATGGGAAGGTGCTGATGTACCGCGCCTGGTTTAGATAGATTATTCTGGGCGCACGTTAAACACTTGTCCAGAATGTTGTGTGCGTCTGTGTGCAAATTATTGATGCAGAATGTTCTGTTCATATCTTCCACTACCCCTCTTCGGCCGCGATGAGTGGGACCATGGAACTCGCGGACGAGAAAGGGAGTACAGTGACGAGGTAAACAAAGACGGCCCTGTGCGTCAAGCAAAACGCCACTCTTCTCTGTCGCGCCCTGGGCGTCCCAGAACTGCGTATCTGCCACAGAGGCCGAGGCCTGGATAGAAATGAGATCTATGTCAGGTAAGACAGCGCTAACCATGCGATCAGTAGAAACTAAAGCGCAATTAAAGCCTGGAGGCAGGACACCGGATGCGGCTGCAGCTTTAGCGAGTCGATCAGCGAATGAATTGCCCTTTACTTCAAATGAGTCCCCTCTTGTGTGCGCGCGTGTCTTAACAATGGCCAACGTGCACGGAAGGAGACAGGCGGTGATTAAATCAGTAACAAGTGAAGAATGAGAAATGGGCTTACCGTCGGCTGTCGTAAACCCCCGAGACGCCCAAATGCGGCCGAAGTCGTGCGCCACGCCGAAAGCGTAGCGTGAGTCGGTGTAAATAGTAACGTCTGTGTCTTGAGCCAAAATACACGCACGAGTCAAAGCATAGAGCTCCGCAGCCTGAGCAGAAGAAAAAGGCAAAGAATGAGCTTCAACAATTTCATCAGGGAGGCGACAAACAGAGTAACCACACAGGAACACACCATCCGCAGGGCGGGAACAGGAACCATCTACAAAAAGAGAATCGCCTGTGGAAAGAGGGGTGGAGTGTAAGTCTGGGCGGATGCTAGTCTCAAAAACGATATTAGAAAGACAGTCATGTGAGTCAAACGCAACATCGTCATCCTGTGAGTTAAGAAGACGCTGAAGAGCGTGGGCGACAGAATCAAACGACGAGGAGGGCTTAACAGTGAGATGCTCTGTGGCCAAAAGAATAAACTCATAGCCAGAGCGACGCTGAGCAGACAAATGCTGAGTGCTAAGATTCCGCAGAATGTACACGACGTCATGTGAAGTGTGTAAAATGAGCGGATGCAACAAAACAAGTTTTTCAGCGTCCGTGACCATGAGAGCACACGCAGCAACAGCCCTAAGACAGCCAGGAAGCCCTTGTGCCACAGCGTCAAGAGTTTTAGACAGAAACGCGCAAGGTCGCATGCCCCCCCCCCGTGCTCCTGAGCCAGCACCCCAGAGGCGGTCCCCCTCTGATTGCACACATACAGGTGAAACGGCAAACGATAGTTCGGCAGCCCGAGAGCAGGGGCGGAGCACAAAGCTTGCTTCAGAGCCTTGAAGGCCGTTAGCCTGTCCTCAGTCCAGACCAGGGGCTGAGTCAAAGGATCTGAGTGACTTATAGCTGAACGCAAACACTTGTCATAGATTGAACAGTCAGGGATCCATTGACGACAGTAATTGATGAGGCCCAGAAATGCCATGAGAGCGTGCTTGGTTGCAGGTACCTGAGTGTCCATAATGACTTGAACGCGTTCCGGGCTAAGCCTCCTGGAACCCTGAGAGAGGTCATGTCCCAAGTAGCGAACAGTTGTGAGGCAAAACTGCAACTTCGTGCGGGAGACCTTGAAACCCTTCTGCGCCAGGAGTGTGAGGAGAGACAATGTGGCGGCAGCACAAGCGTCTTGATCCTCCGCCGTTACCAGGAGATCATCCGCGTACTGGAGCACCGTGGAGCCCCGGGGAAGACAGAGATCAGCCAGCGCGTCCCGCAATACGGCAGTGAAGACCGCCGGTGAGTCAATGAAACCCTGTGGCAACCGCGTCCACGTGTATTGTCTTCCCCTGTGTGTGAAAGCAAACAGGGGCTGAGTCTCATGGCCCACAGGAACACTGTAAAAGGCAGAGCACAAATCAATCACAGAGAAATAAGCATGGTCACACGGAATAGAAGACATAAGAGAAAGAACGTCAGGGACCACTGGAGCCACGGGAACGATGAGTTCATTTATTTTACGTAGGTCTTGAGTGAGGCGCCATGTGCCATCCGGTTTTGGGACCGGGTTCACTGGGGTGTTATACGGGCTGACACAAGGAACCACGACACCTTGCTGCAAAAGAGATTGTAGAATATTGTCAATACCATTGAGCTTACTAGGAGACAGAGGGTATTGTTTAACATAAACAGGTGTAGAGTGTTTAATAACAGCTTCATACGGAGAGCAGCTCACAGAGCCCACATCGTCCTTATGATCCGCCCACAGGGTGTTAGGAAGAGCAGAGAGAACGGGGGAAAGAGCTTGGGACGTACAAGCAGCGTTCAGAATGTTATGTGGCAGCACAGAACTGGATAGGGCAAAAACATCAGGCGGAGAAATACCTAGTTAACTGCTCACGCAGGAGCTGCAAAGCATTCGGTGTGTCCCTCCAAAAAAAAATATCGACACGGTGCGCTGACGCGGACGGCCACCTTCCTGAGCCGGAGCTATTTCTTCCTTTATATTCACAGCGACGTCATTTCTAGGTTGCAACACATCGACTATTTCGAGCAAACGCTCCTCATCATATAATCTGTGTCAACTGATGAGGTGTTCAAATGTGCGAGCTGATCTGAACAGAGCTGCCAGACATACACATACAGAGGGCTTCCAAACCCATACTGCACACCGCACATTTCACTTACTTCAATAGTTAGTCCATCTGGAGTGGATGTGAGATTTACTTCTAATTTGCACATTAAATCATGTGCTAACAAATTTACTGGACATGTATGTGAGATGAGGAATGAGTGGGACGTAACTATTCCTCCCTCGCTTTTACATGGGAGGTTGACTGAGAAAGTTTTGGTTTTGGAATAGCCTTTAAAACAGGTCTCGGGGTGTAAACACCCTTTGATTTATCCCATACCTTCTTCATGTCAAACCATTTATCATACCCTGCGCGCATATAAGGGCGGTCCCAATCCGGATCGCCTAAGCTTTCATAAATCATACGGTGCGCTGAAGCAAGGAAACCTGGATTAAACGTCCCATCACGGGGATACTATGGAATCTGAGGATTTGCCTCCGTCCACCCAGCCAAATTGTCCAGCCACGGCGTAACGTAATAGCCTAAACCGCACTTATTCATCCATTCCGCCGGGGTGTCTGTGACCTCAGGTTTAGGATACGAGCCCCCCATCGTACAGTAAAGCAAACGGATCTGAACAGAAACAAACAGCAGATATTTATCTAAATTTCTATAGCGCGCTCTTCCTGGACTCGAACCAGGGAAAACCAAGCCCTCCTTAGGGCGCTACACAAATTTCTATAGCGCGCTCTTCCTGGACTCGAACCAGGGAAAACAAAGCCCTCCTTAGGGCACTACGGAGCTACTTCCAACCAGGTAGTCAATCAAACATGTCTTACCTGATTGAGAGTATCACGTCGGGGTCACCAAATTGTTAGGATTGCGCTGTGTGCTGTTCAGATGCGTTACAAGGAGTACTCCGAGGACAAAAAGAGAGCAAACCACATGAGTTAAATCAATCTGGTTTATTCTCAGTCGTGCCCTAACGCGCAGCTGCGTCGGGGCTTTATATACACTCTGCGTAGGGAGTATCAGCAGTGGAAAATTACGGAATGTGCTTTGCACACTCAGTATCAAGGTCACACAAGAGTTATGCACAGTTCAACAGGATGTTTCACACAAAAACATAGACAAAATCAGGATATGAAACGGGAACAGAACATGTGGAAATGCAAAATGTACAGAGCAGCACGTACTGTATTGTAGCTGGCCTAAAGTAAACCCTAAACTGCTACACTAAACGACAGTCACCCTTGGGCCGCGCATTTACAAGAGTAGGTTTAGGAGTATTCAGGATTATATTCTTACAGGACTTATGGGAAAAATCAAACAACATCTTATTCAACAAACCATTACCACCATATATAATAGCTTAATATACCCATATCTGACCTAAGGAAATATTGTATGGGGATGTGCCTACAAAACTACACTACAGCCCCTAAACTACAAAACTACACTACAGCACCGGATCCAGTTTTTATGCCCATTCTTTACCTCTATTTATGAAGCTTAAGATTTTAAATATTTTTGATATCAATAGACTTCAGTTAAATATCTTCACTTTCCAATTTCTTAGAAATTCTCTTCCAGATACGTTTGATAGTTTTCTAAATTTTAATTCCCAATTTCATGCTTACCAAACTTGACAATGTGACCAACTACATATCCCCCTAGTGCGAACATCCCTAGGCCAAAAGAGTGTACAATACAAATGTGTAATAGAATGGAATAACCTCCCCCTCCACCTTAAAAGTTTTACATCCATGATTAGTTTTAAACGTAATCTCAAAAACCACCTATTTTCATTCCCCAGTCACACTTGATCTTTATCTTTAATTAAAGTTCAATCTCGGATCAACTTGTAATATATTACACTACACCATGCACCAGGCTTCTGTTATTAGTACAGTATTTTTTCACCATTTGAAATTAATTATAATTTTTTTATTTTATGTATAGATCCTAGGTTACATTTTATTTGTTTCTTATTTTTACTCATTTATATTTTATCTGCAATTGATATTTTGTTTATATCTGTTATTTTAGTTATGGACTTGTCCAGGGTGTACCCCGCCTTTCGCCCGTAGTCAGCTGGGATAGGCTCCAGCTTGCCTGCGACCCTGTAGAAGGATAAAGCGGCTAGAGATAATGAGATGAGATTTTAGTTATGATATCAGTTATAGTTTAATGTATAATTTCATATGTTATCAATTATTATATTATCAAAATTTATTATTTACTATTGTTAATATTGTTGTTCTCTAATTTGTTAAATTTGTATTACTTACTTGTTAATTTTTTTTTAAAGTTTTTTTTTGGGCTTTTTTCACCTTTATTGGATAGGACAGTGTAGAGACAGGAAATGAGCGGGAGAGAGAGACGGGGAGGGATCGGGAAATGACCCCGGATTTATGGTATGGCACCTTATCCACCTGAGCCACGACGCCCCCATTACTTGTTAATTTAAATGGGGGAAGACTTAGAACAAAGCCATTGAGGCTTTTCTTCTTCCCCCAGCACATTTTCTGTTTTTGTTCCATTTATGGGTGGTTTTTTTTGTAATTTCTTTTATCATGTGCAAATAAATAAAATAAAATAAAACGTCTTCAAAGACTTAAAACCAAGCCCAGTTGTGTTCGATTCAGTTTCCCTGAGATAACCATAACCTGGATGAATGAGAATATTCTCAGGAATCTCCGCTACTGGAGATGCACGTCCACAAAAATGTGTTGTGAAAAGCAAACTTTGGTAGATTCCTGCTCTTTAAATAAAATAGGTTGCCCACTCACACCTGATTGACATCCCATTGTTTGAAAACACCTGACTCTAATTTTACCTTTAAATTAACTGCTAATCCTAATTTTGCCATTCACAGATGTGATATTGGATCGTTGACCTCAAAAAATAAATGACCAAGAATATTTTTGCCTCATTTGTTTAGTTGGGTTCACTCTATCTACTTTTAGGACATGTGCATTAGGATATACAGAAAATACTAAAGGGTTCACAAACTTTAAAGCACCACTGTAAATTCCAGCTCAGTATCAGCTCTGAACTAGTCCAGGAGCAGTGCATGTCCAACTCCTGTGTATCTCCTTTTTCTTAACACAGCAGTAAGCTCTTAAAGCTATATTTCACAATATGTAGCATGCTTGCTCCTCACCATATGGCTTTTGCAACTGGTTACGATTAAAAAAAAACAAACAAAAAAAGATTCGCTGCAGGCAATGGCTTGTGTTTCTTAAAGCTTAAGCTGCTGTCTCTCTGAAGCAGAATTTTATACTCACTGACCTAAAATCAGCAGCATTCTATTAGCAGGTTCAGATACTCTAAAATATTCTCCTTTTCTTTTAAGTCTGCAGTTATGAGCTGTTTTGTTAATAACACGGACTGATTAGTAAACCTTGAAAATCAATATACGTCATTGAAGAGAGATTATCTTTGTAATTTTTTTTTTAACATTTATACATCTTTATACATTTATCCTCATAATTATCTATTCTATTATAATGTATGACTTACTGGATGGTCCCATAAACAAATGTAAAAGTGATATGCAACATGATCTGTTACATAAATGGTAAACGGGTATCCTATGTAAGGTAATAATCACTAAATGCTGAACCTTCAGCTTTCTCCTCGCATTGAACTTCCTCAGCTGTTCCACAGTCTCAGGCAGGTGGATCTTGTAGGCATAGCGATCCCTCTCCTTTATAACAATAAGAAATACAAAACTTTTTCAAACCCTATGCAAACCAGACAAAACCACAATCAACAAAATTAACCCAAAAACCTTAAATTATGCCTTTAATCATAAGATATTTTATTTATCTTACTATTAAGTGTGCGTGCACATGCATTTCAAAAACATCTTTACCAAGAGATGGTCGTGCTTTGTGTGCATGTCACATCTACCATGGACAATTTCCTTCCAGACTGCTAGATGGAAACTGCCCTCATAGTTTGAATGTCTTCCTTGGTTGTTTCACTGATTTCCTGTGCACACTGGTCTTGTGTTTCCCTTGATGAGTTCCCCTTCATAAGATCTGGTTTGTTTTTTTTCCTCTTCAGTGGCTTGGCATTTGTATCGTATTGTGGTGATGTGATTAGTTATCTGCAATGGTGTTCTCCCAGTTACAGTCTTTGTTTCTATGCTTTCTTGTTTTCCCTAGCCTTTTGAACCTTGCCTTGACCATTTAAGCTGGGCATACACTGTGCGATTTTTGGCCCGATTTTGACACGATTTTCACTCGTGCAACTATTTTGGAGATCGGGCCGAGTTTTGGCTCAATCGTGCGTCTCGGATCGTGTAGTATACACGGGGTAACGACAAGCGATTAACACCTCACGACCTCCTCCCGATCGATCGGATGAAAATCAAACCTGTTTGAAATCCTGAGCACCGGATCCGAGCATCGCATCTGAGCATCGGATCGTATAGTGTGAGAACAGGAATCATAAGCTGTGTGCTGTTTACCCCTGCGATTCACTCGTGCAGTGTGAGCAGCAGCTGAATACCGCGATTGAAAAAAATCGCACAGTGTATGCCCAGCTTTAGTTTACATTTTGTTTAAAAGATAAAGAAAGGCTGCACCTACAGCATCCTCCCTGGGTTTGCATTTGACATTTATACTTTGTATTTAATAAGGGGTATTACATTTTTATATTTTATAAAAATCAGTACCCTTTTCAAATCTATATTTTGTTTACATTTAAGGTTCCCTTTATACTGTCTCATACCTACAATAGATATCTATACTTTTACTTTTAGCCAAGGGTGGTTGAGGGCTTCATAGACAGTAATCCTCTCAGCAGGGTCCAGCATCAGCATGCGCCGCACCAAGTCTTTTGCACTCTCTGAGATATGACTCCACTGCCGAGGGTTCATCTGATGTAAACATGCAGACACACTACTGTGAGACATGGGTTCATTAGTTCCATTTGGTCAGCTTATTATCATATATTCTGCTTCTACAAGTGTTATACAGCCCTAAAAGCAACACCAGATCAATTTCAGTTAGACATGATCTCTGATAAAAAATACCTGATATCCCTACCATTTGATAATTACATTCATAAAGTTTTGAAAGGGAACCAAAATGGGACAGGTTTGTTCCTATATACTAGTTTAGTACATATGATACTACATGGTTCATGAATCCTATATGATTTAGGTGATTACTATTTGTAATTTACAGTATATGTATATAATTACATGTAGAATATGTATTTTTATAAAATATATAAAGAAAGTGGGGCGGCACGGTGGTGTAGTGGTTAGCGCTGTCGTCTCACAGCAAGAAGGTCCGGGTTCGAGCCCCATGGCCAGCGAGGGCCTTTCTGTGCGGAGTTTGCATGTTCTCCCAGTGTTCGCATGGGTTTCCTCCGGGTGCTCCGGTTTCCCCCACAGTCCAAAGACATGCAGGTTAGGTTAACTGGTGACACTAAATTGACCGTAGGTGTGACTGTGAATAGTTGTCGGTGTCTATGTGTCGGCCCTGTGATGACCTGGCGACTTGTCCAGGATGTACCCTGCCTTTCGCCTGTAGTCAGCTGGGATAGGCTTCAGCTTGCCTGCGACCCTGTAGAACAGGATAAAGCTGCTAGAGATAATGAGATGAGATATAAAGAAAGTTAATCAAACTTAAAGAACTGTAGTGGGATGAAATTGTATCTCATCATGACCATTACCAAACAGGCATCATTATCATACAGAAACAGATATGGCCAAAGACGGTTTTCAGAAGGAGGAGTGCATCAAGTCTGAAGTGGCATGTATGCACAGAAATAGTGGAGAAAAACACCAAGGGAGAAGGGAATTGTTCTTGACCTTATAAATTACAAATAGCCAGTGTTGTCAAAGAATATTCATCCTGTTATGCCCAGCAGCACTTTATTCCATCTAATCTAACCGGCATCTGGGTTTAGTGACCGTTAACTAAACCCAGCATCTTGTCAGTAATTTGACAATATTGGGATGTATGCTGCCTTTAAAGTGCATATCCTGGACCAATTTCAGGTTTTTTTTATATGAAAGTATGTCCCTTTACACACTCATCCAGAAGGGTAATTTTGCACAAGGCCATCTGTCTACAGCAGAAAAAAATTAAATAACAAAGTGCGTCTGGAAAAATCCCAAGGGAGTCTGGAGCCAGATTCGTGACGTCACCTGTGGAACTGCCAGCAGGCTGAGAGAGCTTGCATGGTTTCAGTGCACAGCCTGTGTAGACCAAGTTTAGCAGCTGGGTCATTCCATGTCAATTCACACAAATACCCAAAACCTCCCCAGTGACACCTCTTCAATTTGCCTTATTTTTATTTTCTTAGTGCCTTATGATGTCAAATAAAAGAATCCAAAATTTTAGCTTCCTAGCTCGAACGTTTTTTGAGTTATGGCCCTTCAAAGTTTGGGTGCCATGCCCACTTTTGGGGTACGGGAATCTCATCTCATCTCATTATCTCTAGCCGCTTTATCCTTCTACAGGGTCGCAGGCAAGCTGGAGCCTATCCCAGCTGACTACGGGCGAAAGGCGGGGTACACCCTGGACAAGTCGCCAGGTCATCGCAGGGCTGACACATAGACACAGACAACCATTCACACTCACATTCACACCTACGGTCAATTTTAGAGTCACCAGTTAACCTAACCTGCATGTCTTTGGACTGTGGGGGAAACCGGAGCACCCGGAGGAAACCCACGCGGACATGGGGAGAACATGCAAACTCCACACAGAAAGGCCCTCGCCGGCCACGGGGCTCGAACCCAGGACCTTCTTGCTGTGAGGCGACAGCACTAACCACTACACCACCGTGCCGCCCCGGGTCTGGGAATTGCGCACTTAATTTGCAAGCATTTTTGGAGGCCCATATTTTTTGTTCTAAGGGGGATATAGACCTGTAAATTGCTATATCTATGTATTCTGGCCCTGTCTATCAGATTATGCACCTATAAATAGCACAGGTTTACTAACTTTATAGATACTAACCCCTTAAAAGTGGATTTTTTAATGACACAATAATTTTTTTGACATTTTGGGGGTCCATATCTTGGAAAGTTTTTGTGTTGATAGGGTTTCAACTGATTTATCATCATATTTGGGAACTCTACTGTGCACTTAGAGAGTTTCAGGGCACTCAGAGGTTTGGTGGGGGTACAGGAGGGCCCCAAATATGGCTTCGGGACAAAATTACCATTTGGTACGCCCTACTTCAGGCCATTAGTTGGCCATGTGGGCACATGATGACTGGAATGAACCTTTAACCCTATCAACTGACACCTTTTATCAAACTTTTAAGCCAATAAAAACTTTGATTATCCAACTCCTTCAATATAAACTAAACTAATAGTATATGGTACTATTTTTGCATATTTTCTGAAAAATCCTAAGTCCAGAAAGTAGGTCAACTGTTGTTTTGACTGCCTATTCATGTTTAAGGTAGTAAAAGCACACCCATATAGTGATTTTAATCTATGGGAAGATTATTTATACCCAATACCCCATTAGTTATATTGACAATTACAAGGGATAAACCCTTTCCCGGCTGTTTCACGATGCTGGTTTTTTTACATTTGACACCTTTCCCTGTATCCAACCAATCTCTGACCACTATACACTTAATAGTTAAATGCATGGGGCGGCACGGTGGTGTAGTGGTTAGCGCTGTCGCCTCACAGCAAGAAGGTCCTGGGTTCGAGCCCCGGGGCCGGCGAGGGCCTTTCTGTGTGGAGTTTGCATGTTCTCCCCGTGTCCGCGTGGGTTTCCTCCGGGTGCTCCGGTTTCCCCCACAGTCCAAAGACATGCAGGTTAGGTTAACTGGTGACTCTAAATTGACCGTAGGTGTGAATGTGAGTGTGAATGGTTGTCTGTGTCTATGTGTCAGCCCTGTGATGACCTGGCGACTTGTCCAGGGTGTACCCCGCCTTTCACCCGTAGTCAGCTGGGATAGGCTCCAGCTTGCCTGCGACCCTGTAGAAGGATAAAGCGGCTAGAGATAATGAGATGAGTTAAATGCATCTTTCAAACAGGAAAGGGAAAGATGCAAACAAGGGGATGAGCCCAAGAAAAACATCCTGGTTGCTTTACTACATTTGTTCTGACATCCAATCTGGAAGTTAAACCTAGACTCATCAGGTTTTTTTTTTTCAAGAAAAGGGGAAGGGGCCCCTAGCCACTCATGTGGGGGAAATTAGCATATCAATTAGTAAAAAGTGGAAAGTGTGTAGTGGTCAGAGTTTGGTTGGATACAGGGAAAGGTGTCAAACGTAAAAAAAAAAAAAAAAACAGCATCGTGAAGCAGCCGGGAAAGGGTCTATCCCTTGTAATTGTCAATATAACTAATGGGGTATTGGGTATAAATAATCTTCCCATAGATTAAAATCACTATATGGGTGTGCTTTTACTACCTTAAACATGAATAGGCAGTCAAAACAACAGTTGACCTACCTTCCGGACTTAGGATTTTTCAGAAAATATGCAAAAATAGTACCATATACAAATGCTTAGTTTATATTGAAGGAGTTGGATAATCAAATATTTTATTGGCTTAAAAGTTTGATAAAAGGTGTCTGTTGATAGGGTTAAAGGCTCATTCCAGTCATCATGTGCCCACATGGCCAACTAATTGCCTGAAGTAGGGCGTACCAAATGGTAATTTTGTCCCGAAGCCATATTTGGGGCCCTCCTGTACCCCCACCAAACCTCTGAGTGCCCTGAAACTCTCTAAGTACACAGTAGAGTTCCCAAATATAATGATAAATCAGTTGAAACCGTATCAACACAAAAACTTTCCAAGATATGGACCCCCAAAATGTCAAAAGAAAATTTGTCATTAAAAAAATCCATTTTTAAGGGGTTAATATCTCTAAAGTTAGTCAACTTGTGCTATTTTTAGGTGCAGAATCTGATAGACAGGGCCAGAATACATAGATATATCAATTTACAGGTCTATATTCCCCTTAGAACAAAAGATATGGGCCTCCAAAAATGCTTTCAAATTAAGTATACAATTCCCGGACCCCAAAAGTGGGCGTGGCACCCAAACTTTGAAGGGCCAAAATTCAAAAACCGTTCCAGCTAGGAAGCTAAAATTTTGGATTCTTTCTTTTGACATCATAAGGCACTAATAAAATAAATATCAGGCAAATTGAAGAGGTGTCACTGGGGAGGGTGTGTGAATTGACATGGAATGACCCAGCTAGCAATTTTGCATTGAAATATGGAATTGTCACCTGAGCGCAATGTTATTTCACCTTTGGATGAAGAATATAATGAGATGTCAGAATTATTTCTTACCCTGGCAACGGTCAACTTGTGAATTGCTGATTTTCTTGGTCTTTTTCTCGGCTCTGCTTGGTCCTCGGCTTCGAGGGCCTCAGTGGATGCGGCACTTCGCCTTCTGTCAGGGGAGACAAACACGGCTGGCTCCTTTGGTGACGCTGACACAGATGGAGACGGTGTTGCTTTGGGCATTCTGACAGATGGAACTGCGTCTTTTTTCAGATCAAGTTGCCTTGCGAAGCCCATTTCCCACTGCAAATAGTTCTCAAAGTCGTTGGGTCTTGTGAAGTGAGCACCGCAAATAATGCTGTAGTCTGTAGCATGTAGCCAATTTTTCCGGGTGCCTCGCACGAAGCGCTCCCATTTCTCTCTCATTGTCCGGTCTTTTGGAAAATGATGAATACTAATCCCATCAAGATTGGTGTTGCTACACCCTCCTACGATACATCTGTTAACCATTTTAATAATTACGTGATAACGTTGAAGAAATTTGCAGAAAACCACCAGGTCGTTTTCTCATAAACAAACCAGCGCTGACGTAGGATTCAGAAGGAGGCGTCCCACATGTGACGTCACGAAAATCAATGTTTGCCGGGAAATCCAAATGCCAAGTTTTTTCAGAGGCGGACGAATTTGCCTCAAATGGCTTGATTTCAACTGAATTTTTCTGGTATTGCTCAAAGTAAAAAAAAAATTGCACAAAATGCAAAATGTGACAGATATTTGACCAAAGTTTAATATAAAATAGGAGAATTCCACTGATCTTGCTCCTGAATTTACCCGTGATATGCACTTTAAAGCTTTAAACCTCCACGACCCGGCCCCGGATAAAGCGGAAGAAGACGAGACGATGCACTTTAAAGCACATATCTTCATAACATCATAGCCATCAAAATACTGCCTAATAAGTCCTGGACTCGCGAGACAGCACATCATCAATAGAAGAGACTAGAAGCCAGCATTCCTCAGTGTCGGCTATGCATTGTCGATATGAAATATGGTTTCTTGAGGAAGGGAAGAGAGAAATGAGGGGGTCATGTGAGCTGGCCTTTTTCATCTCAATTCAAGATCCACTGAAACAGAAGGACTCAAGCAGAATTGCTGACATTCCTTCAAGCGATAATGAGAGAACACCACAATAAGGGAAGCCCTTGAAATACCCTTTGACCAGTAAACCAGTAAATATCAGTAATTAATTAAAGCATGACTATAACTCCTTTATATTTCTTTGAAGTTACTTTTCAAAATGTTATCATTTCCTTTGCTTATTTTTCTTTGATATAACCTACTTTTTAGTTGAGACATCATAAAACAATACTTAAATTAACAAATTCTTACACCATGTTCAGCAACTTTTACTTTGGAGAAAATCTCAAAAAATCCAGAAAGTTGTTCTAATTAGGACTGCATGCTTGTGGAATTCTGCAAATAGAGCACTACCTTGTATTTGCCTTTAATAATGCCCTCAAACAGGTTCTCCTTAGTGCCATAGAAGGGAAGGCAGCCACTGAGCAGGATGAAGAGTATGACACCACAGCCCCACACATCCACAGGTTTCCCATATGGCTCCCTCTTAACCACTTCAGGGGCCATGAAGTGAGGCGTCCCTACCCGCCCTACCCACACACAAAAAAAAAAAGACTACAGTTGTTATTATTATTATTATTATTATTAAAAAATAACAGGGAGGTGGGTAACTCCTAAATGATGCTTTTTTTTTTAAATCTACTAGCAACAAAGAGGAGGGTAATACACATGCACCCATACATACCTCCAGCCACAAAGCCAGATTCACCCAGCTGAATGGCCACCCCAAAACCACCCAGCTTGACAGGAGCAGAGTTCTCTTTAGATGCCAGAAGCACACAGTGAGGCTTTAGGAATAAAGCAGAAGTTTATAAAGCTAGCAATTAAGATGGAGAATAACATGAGCAGTAACATATAATTGTTAAAAAAAGAGTAAATAATGCATTATATATGCATTTAATATAATGCAAATAATGCATTATATTAAATGCAATATAATGCCTAATACAACCTTTGCCCTTAAATGCTTCAGCCATCTGAATGAAATACTAAGGCATGGGAATATAGGAGTAATTGTAAGTAAGGTACATTTTCCTCTGGCATTCTCATTCTCCTCCTCAAAACAGTTTTCACTGATGACAGAGAAATTAAAGCCAAATTCAGCAAGAGTTATTTGTCCCACAGGATAAATATATTTGCAGCTGTATGTACACAGCCTGCGTATAAATACCATCAGGTCCATAAATATTTGAACCTTGACAATGTTACTCTTATTTTAGCTGTCTACCACAGTGGACTGGAGCTGAAATATAAGCTCAAAGTACAGACTTTCAGTTTGAATGTAAGGGTATTTACATTGAAATAGGGTGAAAGGTGTAGGTATTACAGTACCTTTTTTATTTTAATGGCTCAAGAGTAACTGGACAAACTAGCAATCACTAATTAAATTGGTATTTTTAATAACTGGTTGCAAATCCTTTGCAGGTCAGTGACTGCCTGAAGTCTGGAACCCATAGATAGCACCAGATGCTGGGTTTTTCCCTGGTGATGCTCTACTAGAGCTTTCAGTTTCTGCTTGTTCTTGGGGCATTTGGCCTTCGGTTTTGCCTTCAGCAAGTAAAATGCATGCTCAATTGGCTTCAGGCCATGTACAACATTGCACTTCTTTGCCTTCATAAAAGTGCTGGGTTACTTTCAAAGTATGCTTCGGATCATTAGCCATCTGCACTGTGACGTGCCATCCAATGGGTTTTGAAGCATTTGACTAAATCTAGGTAGATACTATAGTTCTATACACATCAGAATGCATCCTCCTGCTTTTTTAGCAGTCACATCAATAAATACAAGGGAACAAGTTCAATTGGCAGCCATACATGCGCGCACAATAAGTTGAAGTGGTATCATGAAATGAACAGATCATAAGCAGTTCTATCCCTTCTCCAAACTCTTATCTTATAATTTCTCTCTGGCCACACTCAGTTGGTCCAACTGAAAACATTCACATCCCAACCATTCCCCCTCTCTTCTGGTGTACCCCAAGGTTCTGTGCTTGGACCTCTTTTATTCATTATCTATCTCCTCCCTCTTGGCAGTATTTTCCGTAAATTTAACATCCAGTTCCATTGCTACACAGATGACACCCAGCTCTACCTGTCCACCAAACCCACCTCCCTCTCCAATTGCCTACAGGAACTCAGATCCTGGTTCTCCCATAACTTCCTTAAACTTAACAGTGATAAAACTGAGGTCCTTCTCATTGGTACTAAATCCACCCTTTCAAAAATAAACAGTTTCTCCATTTCCTTTGACAACTCCTCAGTTTCCCCCTCCCCCCAGGTTAAGAGTCCGGGTGTCATCCTTGATAGCACTCTATCATTCCAGTCCCACATAAATAATGTCACTCAGTCAGCTTACTTCCATCTACGTAATATGTGTCCATCCCTCACACCCAACAGTACCGCTATCCTGGTTCACACCCTGGTTACATCCCATCTTGACTATTGTAACTTCCTTCTTTTTGGTTTACCTGACAAGTCCATCCATAAACTGCAACTGGTTCAAAACTGCTGCCAGAATTATTTCCAGAACCCCCGCCTTCAGTCATATCACACCTGTCCTGCAGCAACTCCATTGGCTTCCTATCAAATTTTGCATCATCTATAAAATCCTACTTTTTACCTTTAAGGCCATCAACACCCTTGCCCCCCCCCCAGTACATTACTGAGCTCCTCCACACTAACATACCCAGCCATACTCTCAGGTCCTCCTCCTCCTCCATCCAACTCACCCTCCCACCTGCTCGCTTGTCCACCATGGGGTCGAGAGCCTTCAGCCGCTTGGCCCCCTGCCTCTGAAACTCCCTGCCACAGGACATACAACACTCTGATTCCATCATCTCCTTCAAATCTCGCCTCAAAACCCACCTTTTCCAACAAGCATATTCCCTTTAATCTGTGACTGGAATGACCCCACCGTTGCACTTTATTTCTGTTTTATTATGTTTTGCACTATTTTGATTGTTTTTCATTTTATTGATTGCTTTTATTATTGTCTTTGTATGGTGACCTTGAGTGTTCTGAAAGGTGCCTATAAATAAAATTATTATTATTATTATTATTATTATCTTCCCAGCTTTCTGAAAACAGTTGGTCTGTCTCTTATCTGTCCATAGGATGATGTTCCAGGAGTGCAGTGGATTTTTAGATTCTTTCTAAATTCTAATCTGGTTTTCCTGTTTTTAGGCTGGTGAAGTCTCCTCTTGATTGCTAACTTTGACACAGATATGCCTATCTCATGGAGTGTGTTCTTGATCTGGCCAGTTGTTGTTAAGGGGTTTCTTGACCAGGGAAAGAATTATTCTGCAGGGATGTGATTTTTCCGCGAATTCGCGGAATTCCGCTTTTTTCACCTCAAAATATGAAAAAAAAAATTTTTCCGATTTTTCGCTCAAAAATCTGCATTCATAACCTATTCGTTCCGACTTTCAGTAATTCCGTCATTGAGATGAAACGAGGTACGTGATTGGCCCATCGCTCTGTAACAACCAATGAACGCGCTTGTTAGATAGCTGTACGTAAGCTCGCTTCAAACAAAGAGTTGAAAGATGGCAGCCTCCGTGATCGAGCGTAAAGATGCACCTGATCATCAGTTTGGTGTGTGTGTGTGTGTGTGTGTGTGTGTGTGTGTGTGTGTGTGTGTTTTTAAAGTAAATAAACATGGGGAAGAAGATAAAAAACAACCCAGCTCATTTCTTTCCCCATTATAAACCTGTGAGTGGTGATGGTGTGGTGTCACTGCACGTGCGACAGTTGGGTATGTTTTTGCGGGGTGACGAAGGTCGCCGTGGCAACGGGGCCTCGCGCCATCTGTTGCTTCCTGGATGCGCATGCACACGCTATGAAAGCTGTGGTGAAAAGGTTAGCATCGGAGGCTAAACCTTCTGAGGAGAAAAGAAGGGGTGGTTTTTATTTCAGTTTGTTTTAGTTACGTCCGAAGAAACAGCAGTTTAAATTACGGCTCTAGTTTACAAATCAAAATGGTTACTCAGTGAAAACAAAACAAAAGCTAGAGAGAGGGGGAGTGGTGGGAGTTTAACCCGGGAAAGTGAGTCTGTGAGGCGGCAGTGATGCTTGACCCCTCCCGCCTCCTCTCACTTTACCTCAGAGTCTCTGCCAACTTCATCACAGATTATTTCACCTTTTTCACTCAAAGTTAGTTTTAATTTTTGCTCAAAATTTTTCCCACAGCGTGGATGTAAGGTAATTATACACAATTTTGATTTGTTTATTCAATATTAAAATGTTAGTGCAAATAATACATACTTGCCAACTTTTCAAAATTCTCATGAGGGAGAAAAGTGCATGAAAGACATTTTCAATTGGCCGAGGGTCTGATGCGCGGTTGAAATTATAAAAACAGTGGATCCCAATTAATTGCAAACACATTTTTTGTGAATGTTGTTTTGTGAAAAAGTGATTTTTATTCTTGCATATGAAAATCCTCAAGTGAGTGAACACTGTGCAGTTCTGTATATGAGTCAATTTCACAGAAAACGTATTTTTTTTGTCCGGACGTGTTTTGTTTACATTTTGAGATTTCTAAAACCTTTTTATGGTCTCATATGATAAAACATTATCAGTTCTACCTTGCATTTCAAAATTTGACTACTTTGGTTCATAAATGTATGTTTTGTAGCAAATTTTAGGGTCGAAAATGAGCAAAAATGACTGACTGTCCCACTGAAAAGAGACTTTTTTTCAGACATGATTCTTAATGTTAGACAAAGGTGGAATTGAAACTTTTTCACGTTCAACGACAAGACTGTGGAAATCACAATGGACATATGATGTCACAAATTGAAAATGCCATTAAGAAAAGATATTTTTTCGATGTTTTGTTAATTTTTGTACCTGTCCCAGAGGTTTGTGTCAGTTCTGTTACCGTGATTAATCACATAACAAAAATAAATGCTCCCAAAAGCTATTATTGAAATTATTTGTTGCCAAAGATCTACATATTCTCACCTTTTATATGGATGGCAGAATGAACTGAATCTGAGAATATTTACTTAAAAATTTCAGTTTTGGTAAGTAGTCTATGCATGACTAATTTTTTTGTGTCAATCCTGTTACCCTGTCTAAACGGGGTGTGCAGTAACTTAATCAAATATTAGAAGTTGCCATACATAAGAAGCAAATCGGGAGACTACCAGGAGCAATAGAGTTTAATAAATAATGGTGGATGAATTCTTATGTTGCATCATGTTTGTTTGAAAAGGCACATTTAGGTATGTTCAACTTCTACAGTAATTGAAAGTATAAATTTTGTTTTTCCTTATACAATTTTCTATTTATTCTAATGCAGATGATTTAATTTAGAATTAGGGATGTTAACCGATGACCGTTTGACCGGTGGTTGACCGAATCAACGTCAACCGGTTAATTTTTTTTGGTTGTCGGTTAAAAAAAAAAATCAATCATTTTGAAGATGCTGATTTTGTAGCGGACAGCTGACAAATCAGAAACACCCATTCAGTCATGTCCCGCCCCAGTTAAAGACAGCTGACAAATCAGAAACACCCATTCAGTCATGTCCCGCCCAGCTGCCACTCGGTGAAAGAAAAGTGTAGACACCGGCTTTTTAGCTTACAAATTACTATTGTTTTTTTTTTTTTTTAATTATTAGAAGGCACATGGAGTTTAGTCCTGCCTTGGCCAGTGCATTCTGAAAGTATGTTTCGGTCTGTAGCCAACAATGCATGTTATTGCAGATCATATCTCTCCACACAAACTAAAGGCGCAAATGCCGACTTTTTTTTTTTTTAATCGCGCAGATCCGTTTGGGTTTTTTTTTTTTTTTTTTTTGGGGGGGGGGGGGGGCGTTGGAGTGTCCGATTGTAATTTCAAGGTGGATTCTGTATTAAAATTACTAAATAGGCGGGTGCCGTTGCAGTCCATGAGGCGGGGGGGGTGAAAGAAGGGCAGTGGATCGGGGGGCTGCGCGCGTTTGCGCGGAAGCTGTGCAATCAGTAGATCAGAATGCGCACATTAAATTTTGCGCGGGCACGCGGCTTTCTGATTTGCTGTTTTCTTCTCGTGCTTGTACTTCCTGTGTTTCGTGGACTGTGGCGGCATTTGCTTATATGCAGAATTTGCTTTGATGAAGTTGTGGTCGGACGCTCCAACGCCCCCCCTTGGGAAAGGAAGGTCGGATCTGCACGATTCAGCCGTGGAGAGGGCGGCATCCGCCAAAAGGCGCGCCGTTTGCATCCCTAATTCCAATTCTAGAATTTTAAACTCATAGGTTAACCGACTTTAACCAGCTAATGAGGCTCGGTGGTCGGTCAAGATTTTTTTTTAGTTTTCGCCATCCCTATTTAGAATGACATTTTTAGATTTCATGTTTTGGCTTTTTGTCAGTTAAGAATCATTGAATTTACTATAGGGGCTCAGAGTTGCATGTTGACCATTAAATTGGCTTAAATTTGTTAATCATGACAAGTTTTTTCTTGTGTGTTTGCTTGCCATTTTAGTACAATTTTTAAGTCAGAAAACCCCAGAACCCAGGAGCTTCGGGGGGCTTCGCCCCCCCCCCCCCCCCCCCCGTCCCCCCACCAGGGCGCTGCCCTGGACCAGCTGGGGGCCTATGGCCCCCAGACCCCTGGCTAAAATTTTCAGATAATTTTACCAGCCCCAAATCACATCCCTGATTATGTCATCCACCACAGTTGTTTTCTATCCAGTGAGAACATCTAGAAAAGCATCTCAGATAGTACGACACATTGAACCTTGAGATGGGTAGGTTACAACAGCAGAAGAGCATGTCAGGTTTCATTTCTGTCCGCCAAGAACAGACAGTTGAGGCTGCAGTGGACACCTGCCTTATGTCAACAATCTAGGCTGGTGGAAGTGGGGTGGTGAATGTTTTCTTGGTACAATCTGAGCCAGATAATATCAATCAATTATTGCTTGAATGTCACAGTACTGCATATGCCTAATGTCCAGCTATGCTCCCTGCAATACTGGCTGCTGGTGATAGATCGCGCGTGCATCTGCTGAGGCTTTGCGACTTGATAGGACACAGTGATTGTGTATGCATGGGGTCAGACAAAAAAAAAAAAGTAAGTGGCAGCACCCATGGATGTGTTTTATTAGAGTTCAGTAAGTCTGAAAAAATTAAACCCTGTCAGAAGTTTACTGAAATTGATATTTAAGATGAGTGGACAATGGATTCGTTGAGGAGTAATTCCATGCCAAATTACCAGATTTTAGAGAAAGTTCCCGACTGACCATCTCAGATTTTGTTCATTTTTTTTATTTTAATGTCCTTGTTACTAATAACTGCTGTGCAAAATTTTAGGTAGGCCAATATCTCCACTAGTTTTGGAGATATTAAGCCTTCAAAAAGGGGGCGTGGCCCCATATTTAGCATCAAAACAAGTGTTACAATCAAACATCCATAGTTTGATGGCTATTAACTCTTGAACTGTTCACACTAAATGGTTAAAATTTTCACACATGATTCTTTGATATAAGGCTCTGTACACTGAAGGAGAGCTTTGTATGTGACATATTTGTGGATTTATGGTGTGCCAAATATGGCTTCCTGGAATGCGCATTTGTCCATGGTAGCACTTTTGGCTCTCTATGGCCCTGTCCACACGGCAACGGATTCAGGTGACTCCGATACAATTGCTTATCGTTTAGGCCTGGCGTCCACACGGCACCGGCGTTTTGGGTGCCCAAAACGCAATCTTTTTGAGAATGGGTTCCAGAGTGGAAAGATCTGGCAACGTTGCCGTTGTGAAGTCGTCTGGATGAGTAGAACGGATTTGTTTATGATGACGTCACAACCACATGACTGTGAGTGCTTCACGCCGGGTAGAAGTGTAACGGATATCACCAGGAAAAAGCCTTACAGAGCACTAGTGAGAGTGAAACACGAGCTTGGATATTATTATTATTATTATGTTCAGTGTTAGTTCACAGTAGTAATGCAAGAAGCAGAATAGTGACAGTAATAGTGAAGCAAAAACATGCAATTGTACAAACACTGCAGCTCTACAGCAAAATATTCATTTATGAAATGGTCTGATTCTTAACACCAGTAGTGCCAATGATCTTCTCATTGCGATGCGATGCGAGTTGTCAACAAATCCTATAACTTGGTTCATGAAACGCGCTTACAAAATATTTTCACTGTGAATATTTATTGTGTAATGGTGCAAAGTGAGAGAGAGAGAGAGAGAGAGAGAGAATAGCCCTTAGGGCAGAGTCAATCCCACCAGCAAAACTAGGGGGAAAAAGAGCAATCTCACCTCTTCAGATGATGGTTTAAGTCCTAGAATACATTCCTCAAAAAAGCAAGTTAATCCATCAATGTGTATCATTCAATTTATTCCGGACCATTAAAGACGCCGCCTTCCGCGTACGTCATCCTCGCCGCCATATTGGAAAGGTCAAAGCGGAGAATAAAGATTAGGTGCGTTTAACTGTACCAACAGGTTTACCGTCCAAACGAGATCACATGGGATTACCTTTCACAGGTGAGAAACAACAAATTAATCCATCAACGTGTAGTATTCAATTTATTCCGGACCATTAAAGACGCCGCCTTCCGCGTACGTCATCCTCGCCGCCATATTGGAAAGGTCAAAGCGGAGAATAAAGATTAGCTGCGTTTAACTGTACCAACAGGTTTACCGTCCAAACGAGATCACATGGGATTACCTTTCACAGGTGAGACTGGAAAAATACTTTTCATTGTATTTGGTCATTATAATGTAATTTTCCGAACAGATTTTCCTGACTTTGTGGCTAATATGAAGTCTCGCGCATAATAGTTTATGCGCATGCGTCCTTACTTCTTCTGTTCCCATACGAAAAAGAACAGTAAAGAACTTATAAGAGTTTACCACTGTCTTAGTAGTAAATCCTTATAAATATAAGGATAAATCCATAAGGATTTATAAATAAATAAATATGCCATGTATGATTTACTCCTGAAAGTGGCCCATTTTGCATTTTCCTCATACAAATTTTTTATGAAAATCTAGTATATATGAAGTGAACATTGTGCATGGTTTTTACAGATAATGTGTATGATGAATTACACCGTCTTTGTATGCTTCACGTAATGTTTGTAGTTTTAAATTATATTTTACAGTTTAAAATGTATATGCCTTTTATATGTAAATCCACATTGGATTGTTGCCCATTTGGACGCGATATATTTTTAAATAACATCTCGTTGCCGTTGTCGTGTGGATGTAGCCTATATCTCCAGAATTAATGACACCAGATGTCTGATTCTTTTTAATATATGAGACATGTTATAGTACTATCAGGAAAACATGTTATATCTGTGACAAAAATTATACTTGTCTCAAATATAGGCCTCTAAAAATGGAAAAAAGCTTGTCGCGTCTGTATTTTGAATGCTTATAGCAAAAATCTGACAAGGTCTACCAGAAAACAAATTAGATCAATGAAAAGAGCAAGGTCTAATTGATATATGTACCAAATATGAAGTTGGTGCTGTGAAGAAAACTATTTTATTCAAGCTGTTGAATATAGGTTTTATGACATACAAAGCTCTCCTTCTGTGTACATAGCCTTATTATATCAAAGAATCATGTGTGCAAATTTGAACCATTTAGTGTGAACAGTTCAAAAGTTATTAGCCATCAAACTATGGATGTTTGATTGTAACACTTCTTTTTATGCTAAATATGGGGCCACGCCCCCTTTTTGAAGGCTTAATATCTCCAAAACTAGTGGAGATATTGGCCTAAAATTTTTGCACAGTAATTATTAGTTACAAGGGCATCAAAATAAATTATGAAGCATATCTGAGATGGTAAGTTGGGAGCCTTCTGGTGATTTGGCACAGAATTACCCTGAGTGTCCCTACATGGCATGTACCTACATGGCACATGTCACCTAACTGACCTGACGCATGGCATCCAACATATGTGGTTGATTTATTCTGGACCATTATATGACAAAGATGGTCCAGAGATCAAGTGTAGCTACCTCATTCTGTGGGTAAGTGAGAGAGGCAGAGATATCTAGAATACATGGGCCCTGACAGCTGAAGAAGCAAAAAAGCTGCAGACACATAATGACAAGTTTGAGCAATATCTCCTGCCAAAAACCAACACCATTTTTGCAAAGTTCAAATATAACTGCTAGCAGCGATAAAGGGCCCTCGCACATGAGAACATGTTGAAAACAATAGGGCATTGCACCCTGGGCCAAGCCTCTATCCCTGAGCAGCAGTGGCCAGGACTGATGTGTGTACCAAATTTCATGAGTCAGAGTTTTTCAGCAATGGAATCAATACTGTCCAGGTCCAAATGGTGGTGCAACACAAGAGGCTCACTTTGGGCATGGGGATATTGTCAGAACCCTGATGTCTTGTAAACTGTGAGGTTTTAGCTCTATTAGGCAATGCATGGTGAATTTATGACACATTTCCTGTTTGCATGGCGAAACATACAAATTTATTGGTTTGCCATTTCAAGATCATGCAAGATATCACAAATCCTGTCACAAGTTAATTGACAAACAATGCACATTTCAGTTTTGTTCATCTTGGGGCACCCCACACACCTACCAATTTTGACACAGATAGGTGAAACTATATACCAGCCAGGAATCTCAATGACATATGGGGGCACTATGGAGTTCCCTGGACACACCCGGGCTTAAGAGTCTATCCCTTAGTAGCAGTGACCAGGACTGATGTGAGTAACAAAATTTCATGAGTCAAAGTTTTTAGGCAATGGAATCATTACTGTCCAAGTCCAAATGGTGGTGTGATACCACAGGGTCAAACTGGGCATATGGATATCATCAGAACCATTATATCCTATAACCTGTGAAGCTTGAGCCGTATCAGGGAATGCATGGTGAATTTATCTCACACTTCCTGTTTGCATGGAGTAACGTATAAATTTATTGGTTCGCCATTTCAACATCTGGCGAGATCACAAATCCCTCTGCAATTTAACATCAGCAACATCTTGACATGATGTATACCAAATATGGTATGAATCCAGCAAACCACCTAGGAAGAGTACATCAAAATGTAACATGTTTTGGCAATGGAGTCATTACTGTCCATGTCCAAATAGTGGTGCTATACCAGAGGGTGTCTTTGGGCATGTGGATATCATCAGAACCATTATATCCTATAACCTGTGAAGTTTGAGCTGTATCAGGCAAATCATGGTGAACTTATGACTCACTTCCTGTTTGCATGGCATAACATATAAATTTATTGGTTCACCATTTCAACATCTTGCGAGATATCGCAAATCCCTTTGCAATTTAACATCAGCAACATCTTGACATGACGTATACCAAATATGGCATGGATCCAACAAACTGCTTAGGAGGAGTTCGTTAAAACGTAACGTGTCAAAATGCACAAAACCAAAAAAATCTCACTTCCTGTTGAGTATGGCTGATGCAATGTATGGTCAATTTTGTTCATCTAGGGGCACTCCACACACCTACCAAATTTGACATGGAAAGATGAAACTATATACCAGGCAGGAGTCTCCAAGTCATATGGGGGTGCTATGGAGTCCCCCGGACACACCTGGGGTCAAGCCCCTATCCCTAAGTAGCGGTGTGCATAACTGATGTGTCTACAAAATTTCATGAGTTTTCGAATATATACAAGGTGTCAAATCTGTATTTTTGAACTAGGTGGTGCTATGGAGTTATAGATAGTTTTCACTGACGTCACGGCATTCCGGGGAACGCCCCCCAGCCGCCATCTTGGGGGGCAAACAAAACGGACCATCGCCACTACCGGCTACGTTATCTCGGACAAATTTATGAAGTTGTATAGTCAGTTTTCTAAAATAAAGATCAATGTCGGCAAAATCAAGCAAACAAAGTATATAGATACATTGGATGACATCTCACAACAACGGTATGCAGCCAAACTGGCCTTGATTGGGGGACTTGACCCCTACGAAGTGGACAAAGATGCATTTTCAAGTGACTATGCAGGGCTGCCAAAGCCTGAAACTGCCAAAGCCTGCTCCAAAGCCTGAAACTGACTTCATCAAACTTTAAAGGCTGTCTGATATATACAACTTTATATATTCACAGCGCGCCTTTTGGCGGATGCCGCCTGAATCGCGCAGATCCGATTATTTTTTTAGGGGGGGCGTTGGAGTGTCTGATTATAATTTCAAAGTAAATTCTGTATTAAAATTACTAAATAAGCAAATCTGTTACAGTCCATGAAACAGGAAGTATAAGGATGAGCAAAAAATAGTTTAAATAGGAAAGCTGCGCACATTTGCGCAGTCCTGCACACCGCTCGGGCTGCGCAAATGTGCGCAGCTTTCCGATTTAAACTGTTTTTTGCTCATCCTTATACTTCCTGTTTCATGGACTGTAACGGATTTGCTTATTTAGTAATTTTAATACAGAATTTACTTTGAAATTATAATCAGACACTCCAACGCCCCCCCTAAAAAAAAAAAAATCGGATCTGCGCGATTCAGGCGGCATCCGCCAAAAGGCGCACTGTTTGCATCCCAAACACAAATCAAATCATACAGAATAGACCTAAAATGTTTTTCAAAAATGACCCTTGCGTGAGTGAAGTGACAAGTTTCAAATAGAAACGTGACAAACGAGCGATATGAAGTGTACATTACAATGTAAACGTACACTCAGCAGTTCCAGTTAGGCATTCTCCAGAGATTGTTCACATGATGTTTTGGTTTCCAAAAACAAACTTAAACACAATTGATTGTTTATTTAAACAACTTACCACTTATAAAATGATCGGAGCAGACTTTGCTGGGTTTGGAAGGCTGATAATCCTTGCGGTTGATTCTCGCAAGCCATAGATTTCTCCTTTGTATGCTGAGTTTGTTTGCTCGCCTTCGTGCTCCTGTACAGTGGGAATTCCATAAAAGCTCCACTTGACTTCATCATCTGACCTATTACAACAGGTGTGCACCATTGCTAGCTTTAAATAGCCTGCTTGGGTTCTTTTGAAGACTTTGTACTCGCGCGTTACAATGTGTGCTCAGTCACCCGTACAGTAAGCTGGACCCCCAAGATGGCCGCCACTAGGGAATCCCCGACTCGGTGACGTCATGTGAAAACTATCTATAGAAGCCCATCTAGACTGATTGATTTACCAGATCAACACAAATTATATCAGAGGACAAATATATGTGCAAGGTTTCATGAGTTTTTAGCCATTGTAAGCCCCTCAAAACAGCATAGGAAATTTTCTAAATCCCACATTCCATCCAGCATGGCTCACTTCCTGTTGGGCAGAGTCAAATACAACTAAGTGACCTTTGTCCTGTATCACATGAGTATCAATCACGCCAAATCTTGTGCTGATCCGAGCAACTTCATCTCAACCATAGCTTGTTCTGTCCATGTCCACATAGTGGCACTATACCAGAGGGTGTCTTTGGGCATGTGGATATCTTCAGAACCATGATATCCTGTAACCTGTGAAGTTTGAGCTGTATCAGGCAATGCATGGTGAATTTATGACTCACTTCCTGTTTGTGTGGCATAACATATAAATTTATTGGTTCGCCATTTCAACATCTTGCAACATACTGCAAATCCCTTTGGAATTTAACATCAGCAACATCTTGACATGAGGCCTCCCAAATATAGCATGGATCCAACAAACTGCCTAGGAAGAGTTCGTTAAAATGTAACATGTGTCAAAATGCACAAAACAAAAGATCTCTCACTTCCTGTTGAGTATGGCTGACACAATGTATATGCAATTTTGTTCATCTCAGAGCACTCCACACACCTACCAAATTTGACATGGATAGGTGAAACTATATACCAGGCAGGAGTCTCCATGACACATGGGGGTGCTATGGAGTCCCCCAGACACACCTGGGGTCAAGCCCCTATGCACATGACTGATGTGTGTACCAAGTTTCATCAGTTTTCAAATATATACAAGGTGTCAAATCTGTACTTTTGAACTAGGTGGCGCTATGGAGTTAATGAAGCCCATCTAGACTGATTTACCATATCACCTCAAATTGTATCATAGGATCAATGCATGTGCAAAATTTTGAGTTTTTAGCCATTGTAAGTTCCCAAAATAGTGTGGGAAAATTTTAAAATCCCACATTCCTTCCAACATGGCTGTTGGGCAGAGTCAAATACAACCAAGTGAACCTTGTCCTGTATCACAAGTGCATCAATCACACCAAATCTCGTGTCGAACCAAGCAACTTAATTTCAACCATAGCTTGTTCTCAGGGGCGCTATAGAGCTCTGGGACCACACCCAGTCCCTTGCTCAGTGTAAATTTGTGATTTTACACACATTTGATCAGTGTGCCAAAAGTTTTTGAGCATCGCAAGTGCCTCAAAAACAAGTTTTTCCACAGAGAAAAAAATAAATAAACAAAGAAGAAACATACCAAAAACAATAGGGCTTTGCGCCTGCACCTTGGTGCTCAGGCCCTAATGAAATGCTGCAGGGGGAAGGAGAATCCTTCTAATAGACTCTTCCCACGTGACGTCACGACAAACGCGGCCGCCATTTTGGACATGAACTACCAGTAGTCTACCACAGCCAACAACGAGGAACGACGGCAAAGCATCGAAAGGAATATAGCCATCAAAGAAAGTTTTTACTTTCAGCAAGACTTCCATCATGCCATTATATTGTTATGCACCTGGATGTAGTAACCATCAACACACAAGGCAAGATTTATCATTTTATCGGATCCCGACAGATGCTGACCGACAGAGAAGATGGATGGTCTCTAAACTATTGGCAAAATGATGTTTATTGACATAGCAATCGTGTGTAACGGGAAGCATTTGCATATCCGAAGTGTTGTGTTTACATCAAAGATAAAATAAACCGATATGACAACGACTGCTGCTGCCAGGTTGGGGACACAAACTAGAAGAAAGGAAGTGTGCCAACCAGGGCTTTGAACCGGTTCAAGGAACGAAAACGAAAACCGGGAACTTTTTCTATTTCACATGGAACAGAAACGAAACCAGAAACTTTATTTTTTATGTTCCGGAACAGAAACGCTTATTAAAAATAATGGTAACCGGTTAATACCGGTTTTTATTTCGTTCCTCAAAGTTTCCGTAGCCTACAAATAAAAAAGCCATTCTTCTCCTGCACAAGTTTCTATGACCCGCTGGGGTTCACTTCCTGTGTGACGTTCGCTGACTGAATGGAGAGCGCGGGAAGGTGGACTGCTATCACGTCTCCATGTGATAAAGTGAGTAATTGCATTACTGAGTGTCTGAGCAAAGAAGAGCCTGAACGTTGCAACCTCCCTATTGGCTGTTTGTAAAAATGTATCAATTGTTGCCCTTCCCACGGGAATCATCGCGGGCTTGAGAGACGAGACCTGACGAGTTAGTTCGTTGGTAACAAAATGTCTGGACACAAATCGGGTTTTCAGAAAAGGAAAGAAAATAAACGGAGAGTCGAAAATACAAAAAAGGAGGCAGAAAATGCAAAACGAGTTTTAAGGTAGGACAAATGGTTACTTTTTAAGGCAGCCCGCCGTGGCTGCAGGCCTTCAGTTGTGTCATTGAATGGTTACTTTTCTGAGGCAGCCCGCCATGGCTGCCTGCAGGCTTATTTATTATAGCCCATTTAGTTAAAATAGTTGATATAAAATGTTTATAGTTATGTGATGGTTGTCCTGATTTAGACTGGTGTTTTGTTTTGTTTTGGGGGGGGGGGGGTTTGCGCGATGTTGCACGATGTTGCACCCGGGTCCAGATTAGGGCAGAACCGGCCCTGGCTACATTTCAGGTGTAGTTTGTTTTATGTATGTATGTACTTGCATAGATGTGTATTTGGTCTTCCAATATGGCGCCTAACAAAATCTCACGGCGCAGTGACGTCATGCAGTAGCCCTCCATAGACCCTTTTCAGTCATGTGACCTTCGTAAACGTGACCGCCATTTTGGACATGTAGTGGACTTCGGCTCGAATCAGTTTGAATGCGAGGAAGGCGACAAACGAAAAACATAAAAGAAAAAGGAGCGAGATGCAGAAAACACCTTCACTATCCAGCGACATAGGGCATTTACAGGGCGAGCAGAGGGAGAGATATTTGCAAAAATTGAGGTTAGCAGGCTTAGAGAACGACGTTTACCTGCTTCCACCAGGATTGTTCACTGATGTACGGAAGTACACAAAGCCCTCGTCTTTACCTGACTTCGGCCCACATGATCTGTATACCTATGTCGTTAAAAACCCATCGCCATACACATACACGCCAACGTCCGAGGTTCCGGAGCGCGCTCTGGCTTGCTCCAGGAGTGCTCCGGCCGAGGTTCCGGAGCACGCTCCGGCTTGCTCCAGGAGTGCTCCGGCCGAGGTTACGGAGCGCGCTCCGGCTTGCTCCGGAGCAAGCCGGAGCGCGCTGCTTAATTTGAGGGGAACCTCGGCCGGAGCACTCCGGGAGCAAACCAGCACGCGCTGCTTAATTTGAGGGGAACCTCGGCCGAAGTGCACTCCGGAACCTCGGCCGGAGCACTCCGGGAGCAAGCCGGCGCGCTGCTTAATTTGAGGGGAACCTCGGCCGGAGCACTCCGGGAGCAAGCCGGCGCGCGCTGCTTAATTTGAGGGAGAGCAAGCCGGAGCGCACTCCGGAACCTCGGACGTTGGCTCCGGCAGCTATTTACACTGGATCCGGTGTAAATAGCTGCCGGATCATAATTACAGTAAACTAGTAAATACAGTAAAGGAAAAACTTGAGACTGAAAGGTTTTAACAGTCATCCAAATGACTGAACGTAAACATTGCTACAGTAACATACCAGCTACTTGTTGACATTAGCTAGTCAACAATAGCTACTACAGAAGAACAAAGAGGTTACAATGGGTTATTTTAGCCTATTTGGTTACACACTCGCCGCCACAGAATGTTAACAGCAATGTAATGCCTTTTCTGGCTAATTTTATTCGTCTTACCTCCAACAAAGTGGTCACTACACAAGCGTTGGTATGCCGAGGGCTGCCAATCTGTTAATGGCCGCTATCCATCTTCTCCGTCGGGATCCGATAAAATGATAAACCTTGCCTTGTTTGTTGATGGTTACTACATCCAGGTACACAACAGTATAGTGGCATGATGGAAGTCTTGCTGAAAGTAAAAACTTTCTTTGCTGCCGTTCCTCAATGTTGGCTGTGGTAAACTACTGGTAGTACACGTCCAAAATGGCGGCCGCGTTTGTCGTGACGTCACGTGAAAAGGGTCTATAGGGCCTGACTAGCCTTTGGTAACACACTAAACGAATTATCTTTTCATTTTTGGCACTTTTTCTGTTTGTGTAGATGGGAAGACATACTGAGAATCCAAATCGCCAACATTTGAAATAATAATTGTTTTGAATTATTTCTTGTCTTATTTAATGAAGGTTGTAATAGAATTAGCCTACATTTGGCTTAAGCTGGATGAGACAGAGACATAATTTTATAGCCATTTGTTAAACAGCTGACAGGGAACGTAATTAACCGTTCCGGGAATGAAATTTTTTTGTTCTAACCGGTTCGGGAACGTCTATTTAATGGTGGAACCCAAAACCGGAAACGTTAAAATTCCGTTTCTGTTCGGAACGAACCAATAGGAAAAAAATTCTGGTTCAAAGCCCTGGTGCCAACAGACTTCCTTTGTGGTCGATTCTGCTTTAAGGTAAGATGCATTTAATCATTCGTCTGCTGTGGGTTTGGAATCGGTAGCCTGACCGATTCGTTAATGTTTGTGGTGCCATTTGTTTGTTGACGCGTGTTGAAATGGAAGATTGGTTGTTGACATGATTTCCAGTGATGCTTTGGTGCTGCTGTGGATCAGATGTGTTGAGTAGCCTGACTGTTTTTGTTTGTTTTTTTCTTGCGTGTGGTATCATTGTTGACGCGAGGTTGTTTTTTGAACATGCCAATGCGGACTCGATTTCCCCTGATGAGTTATGACTTCAGATGCGATGCATGTGTGGATGTGTGGAGTCCGCGTGATATGTGCGTAAGATAGGCTTCTCATATGTTTGGAGATCCGCGCTCTGAGACAAGCGCAAGCATCCCCCCCCCCCCCCCCCCCAAGGGAAAAAAAGGGCCCCCCCCGAAAATATCGGCATAGTTTGAACACTGGGTTGGAGAAAGTAATGGCAAATAGTGAGTGCACAAACCATAGAAGGTAAACTGTACACAGCGCCAGGGCAGCGTGATGGTATGTCTACTTTTAGATTGTGTTAGCTTATCAATGAACACACTCGTCACTCGACGAGTTTCACGTCTTTACGACGGATACTTAAATGTGTTAGGTATTATTGTTGCAGTCTAAGCAGTCATTGTAGCAGCTAGATGAGCGAGAACCGAAAGGGTCTGTGCCATAAACCGTTATTTCTTCATGTCCAAAATGGCGGTCGCGTTTACGAAGGTCACGTGAGTGAAAAGGGTCTATACTTAATGCCCGAGCTGAAGTTACTAGTGCAGCAATGCAGCTATGCTAACAGTGAGGAAATGTGGCAGAAAAGGATTATTTTCAATACCAACTCACCACAGTTGAAAGAAAAACTGTTAAGCTAGGGATCAGGTCTGACAATAGAGAAAGCCATTGACCTTGTATGCTCACATGAAATTGCACAGGACCAAATAAAAACAATGGTAGGGCAGTAGTCCAGTTTACAAACAGGCTTAGTGGTGTGACATTTTGACATGACATTCTCTCAAAAGAAAGATGTACACGGCAGGGAAAGGAAATAGCAATAGCAACCCAACCAGTAGTAACAACTCAAAGTTCAAGCACTGGGCAATGTACACAGCAGCATGACAGATACCTGCCCTGCCACAGGACAAAGATGTCTCATCTCATCATCTTTAGCCGCTTTATCCTGTTCCACAGGGTCGCAGGCAAGCTGGAGCCTATCCCAGCTGACTACAGGCGAAAGGCGGGGTACACCCTGGACAAGTCGCCAGGTCATCACAGGGCTGACACAGACAACCATTCACACTCACATTCACACTTATGGTCAATTTAGAGTCACCAGTCAACCTAACCTGCATGTCTTTTGGACTGTGGGGGGAAACAGGAGCACCCGGAGGAAACCCACGCGGACACAGGGAGAACATGCAAACTCTGCACAAAAAGGCCCTCGCCGGCCACAGGGCTCAAACCCGGACCTTCTTGCTGTGAGGCGACAGCGCTAACCACTACACCACCATGCCGCCCCAGACAAAGATGTAAAAAATGGAATTAAACTGAACCACTTTACCAAGATTGCAAAATACAATCACAGGTGTGTGTCTCAGGTGTGTCTCCAATTAATTCAGATGTTGCCAATTAACCTATCAGAAGCTTCCAAAGACATGACATCATCATCTGGGCGTTCCTGCATTGTTTAAAGGCACACAAACTGCAGTGTATGTAAACTTCTGATTTGATAAAAGCAATTAAAATATTGAATAAAAAACTCCTTCTCTGATTAATTTGGCATTAAGTACATTGAAATAATTTTAAATATTCAGACAGACATGAAAAAGTTAAAGTGAATGTCTGATTTCATGTCTGACTATGAGAAAAAAAAAGATTGTGTCTTTTCCTAAAGTGTATGTAAATATACTGTTTCAACTGTATCTGTGAGTGGCAAAAGTATGTGAACCTCAGTGGTGGCTGGTAGTCTTTCAAACAGGGGAGGCTGGTCGGTTACAATATTTCCAGATTTTAAAAGAAAAAAGAAAAAACATCAATTTTGCCCATACTCTTGCCTCTGATCTGGCTGATTGTTGGCAGGGTCACAAACTGTGAAATAACAGGTTCTTTTGGCCCATTAGCCTACTGTCCAATATACATGATGGTGGTGTTGGGGGGTTATATTTTAACATTTTATATTTTAAAATTGTGGCATGTTGTTTAAAAATTGATCATTATTGAAAGCAGCTCTTTGTCAGGAACCTCAGCAGTAACAGCAGAGTGTTCTAGAATAGGCACAAGCACTGACCTTGGGGAGCCAAACATAGAGCTGGGTGGCACACATTTCATTCAATGACACTTTCCCTATATTTTACTTATTTTGACTGAGAAATGTTTGATTGACAATTTTGATAACCCTTCACTTTTAATCCAGGTCTGTAGTGTGAAATGTTCTCGGCTGTGTTTTTGTTTAAAAATGTTTTCCAAATTGTAGCTGTGTTTAATTCATATCCAGAAAAATATATATTCCAATATAATATACTCAGCATAAACATTTTAAATAGATTCTATTTTTTTGGTCCATCCATGACATATTACTAAAGTAGCCTATTTACTGTTGTTGATGTGGGTCACTTGCTGTTAGCCAATTCACTTTCTCGTACCAGGAGAGCTGAAAGGAACGAGTATTATTCCCTACCTTTTTCACCAAGTCAATTTGAGGCGTTGGTCTACCCTGCTCTTTAATTTTAATTTTTTCCTCGAAAGGAAGACTGGCAAATGGCTTCACCAAAATTAAATCAGCAATGCTTGGCATCCGTGCGCAGCTCTCTTACTAGCTGACTAGCCCCCTCAAGTTCAAGTTCAGTCACTCAAATAAACGAAATTTCTGGAACTAAGATAGCAAACTTGACAACACTATATTTACACTTTATTTACAATGAAAATATATACAAACTAAAAAAGCTGGTAGAAACCGTATGTAATGAATGAAATCGAAATGTAAGCTGATCTCTTACAATACACCACAGCACTTGCGAATCCGCATGGGACTGAACTGAAATTCACCGCTGCCTGTCTATATTTGAAACGAGCTGTCAATCAAAAAAAATATCCGGCCGCTTTCACCAATCACCAGTCTCCTCATGGAAAGCTTTGCCATGTCCCTCCCACTGTGAGGCTGGGAGTCCGGTGGGCGGGCGTTTTTGCAGTATTTGTCCAATAACCGTCTTGCATTTTGATATTGAAAAGCGCATAGCTCCCAAATGCCATTGAAGTCCACTGAGGCTGGGAGTCCGTGGGGTGGGCGTTTTCTCAGTATTTGTCCAATAATCGTCTTGCATTTTGATATTGAAAGCGCATAGCTCCCAAATGCCATTGAAGTCCACTGAGGCTGGGCTGCATCGCGTTGTCACGAGGGGGAAAAACTCACGCACACATTAGGCGAACTGGGGAAAGTTATAACGGAATGATTTCGCACTGTAGTTGGGTTGAGTACATATATTTCTATGATTCTGGATCTGAAATAGCAATGTTATAAGGTCGGCTATAACATAAGCCTAGCGCAATTCATCCTACATGATGTTTGTCATTTTTAGAGGAGGCTGAGCCTCCCTCGTTGTCTTAGAGCAATCGCCCGTGGTGAACCTCTAGGATGAACTGTTAATTTGAAGGTGAAATTAGAGTCAGGTGTTTTCAAGTAATGGAATGACAATCAGGTGTGAGTGGGCACCCTGCTTTATTTAAAGAACAGGGATCTATCAAAGTGTGATCTTCACAACGCGTTTGTGGAAGTGCATCATGGCACGAACAAAGGAGATTTCTGAGGACCTCAGAAAAAGCATTGTTGATGCTCATCAGGCTAGAAAAGTTTACAAAACCATTTCTAAAGAGTTTGGACTCCACCAATCCACAGTCAGACAGATTGTGTACAAATGGAGGAAATTCAAAACCATTGTTACCCTCCCCAGGAGTGGTTGACCAACAAAGATCACTCCAAGAGCAAGGCATGTAATAGTTGGCGAGGTCACAAAGGACCCCAGGGTAATTTCTAAGCAACTGAAGGCCTCTCTCACATTGGCTACTGTTAATGTTCATGGGTCCATCATCAGGAGAACACTGAACAACAATGGTGTGCATGGCAGGGTTGCAAGGAGAAAGCCACTGCTCTCCAAAAAGAACATTGCTGCTTGTCTGCAGTTTGCTAAAGATCAGGTGAACCAGCCAGAAGGCTATTGGAAAAATGTTTTGTGGACGGATGAAACCAAAATAGAACTTTTTGGTTTAAATGAGAAGTGTTATGTTTGGAGAAAGGAAAACACTGCCTTCCAGCATAAGAACCTTATCCCATCTATGAAACATGGTGGTGGTAGTATCATGGTTTGGGCCTGTTTTGCTGCATGGACAGCTTGCCATCATTTGGCCCAGGACAGCTTGCCATCATTGATGGAACAATGAATTCTGAATTATACCAGTGAATTCTAAAGGAAAATGTCAGGACATCTGTCCATGAACTGAATCTCAAGAGAAGGTGGATCATGCAGCAAGACAACGACCCTAAGCACACAAGTCATTCCACCAAAGAATGGTTAAAGAAGAATAAAGTTAATGTTTTGGAATGGCCAAGTCAAAGTCCTGACCTTAATCCAATTGAAATGTTGTGGAAGGACCTGAAGCGAGCAGTTCATGTGAGGAAACCCACCAACATCCCAGAGTTGTTCTGTATGGAGGAATGGGCTAAAATTCATTCAAGCTGGTGTGCAGGACTGATCAACAGTTACCGGAAATGTTTAGTTGCGGTTATTGCTGCACAAGGAGGTCACACCAGATACTGAAAGCAAAGGTTCACATACTTTTGCCACTCACAGATATGTAATACTGGATCATTTTCCTCAATAAATAAATGACCAAGTATATTTTTGTCTCATTTGTTTAACTGGGTTCTCTTTATCTAATTTTAAGACTTGCGTGAAAATCTGTTGTTGTTTTAGGTCATGTTTATGCAGAAATATTAAAAATTCTAAAGGCTTCACAAACTTTCAAGCACCACTGTATTTGTGTTCGACAGTTTGAAAACAGCAACCCTTCCCATATTAAGAAATTTGCCTTGACATAAACCTGGTTAGATGATTAGTACTGTCAGTAGAGTGTACCAACATCATGGAGGAGATTACAGATGTGTATAAAGGCATAGAAAAGTTCCCAGGAGAATGCAGCATGCATTGATCTATCTGCTGTCCCTGGATAACATGGGAAAAAAAGATCACATCACCAAAGTAACTGAGCCCAGTGAATGGTTGACAGGGTCTCCACGGATCCTTAAAAAGTCTTATTTTTAATATGTGTTTTTTAAGGTCTTAAAAAGCATTATATTTCGCTATTTTTTGAGCTATGGTATTAAATTTCACATGGGAGGTATTAAATTTCATCCGGGTAGCCTACGGTAAATGAAAAAAAAAAAACATATGTCTGGATTTTTTTTCCGCGCTAACGTTATTTATTCAACCAGCGTCGTTTGTTATCAAGATGCTGAACAAGTAGCACAAGAGCCGTTGTGTCTAGCACTAGTTCTAATAGCGCAGGAACCACACCACAGGGGGCAGTGTGTTCTTTTATCCATGTAGTAGAACCATTGAGAGTAGAGCAGACGAGGAAGAAGTGGTTGAACTTGAACATGAACGGAGATGGGGAAGTGTAAGTTTAGTAACAAGTGGCTTGAGGAGCCAAAATACAAAAGTTGGCTAACAACAGCAACTTCAGAATATGAAGCGAGATGTAAGGTATGTCGGAAAGACATCAAGTTAACAACAATGGGCTGTAAAGCCCTTGACGCTCACTCGAAAGGGGAAAAGCATATGCGCTATGCTGCTAGTCAGGCAACAACAGTCCCCATGCCAATGTTCGCCTCTACGGTCACAAAAAGTGCAATGCCAGCTTTAGCGTCTCCGGGTCCCAGCACAAGTGCTTTCGCAGCATTCGCCCCAACCGCTACGCTGAAGGCAGAAATACTGTGGGTTCTGCAGACGATTACCCGACACCACTCATACACTTCAAATGAAGGTGTGGGCACAGTCTTCCAGGCAATGTTCCCCGATTCCGAGTATGCCAAATCGTTTACTTGTGGGAAAGACAAGACATCGTATCTAGCGCGATTTGGTCTGGCTCCATTTATCAAACGTGAACTTCTGGCTACCGTCAATCAAGGCAGCTTCGTTGTCATGTTTGATGAGTCTATGAATCGAACCACCAAGCGCAAGCAGCTCAACATTCACGTGAGGTATTGGGTGACGGATGAGGCTGGTTCTCGAGTGCAGTCCCGGTCTCTCGGATCACAGTATATGGGCCACTCAACTGCTGAGGACTTGCTGGAAAACTTCAAGGTAGGCTTCCACCAACCTAACAAATTAAGATAAGGATAAACGTCTTGTTTTCAGTGTTTCATGTAAATGGGAAATTAATACTGTAATTGGTAAGCAACTTTTGCAACTGTTTGACTTGGTTATGAGGACCTGAGTGAGTGTTTCCTCACTGTTTATGTTCATGGCAGTACCCTACTATTAAAATATCGAGAAGGCAGTTAATGTTCTGTTTTGTTAACTGAAGATCAATTTGTTTCCTCACTGTTTGTTTACAGCAGTACCCTACTATTAAAATATCGAGAAGGCAGCTAATGTTCTGTTTTGTAAACTGAAGATGCACTTATTTATAAAAAAAATGCTTTGAACTTAACCTAGAGTGTGCTTTTTTTTTTACTGTACATATTTGTTCCGCGGTAGTGGTCTTATTTTTTATACTCAGTGGTCTTAAAATGGTCTTAAAAAGTATTATTTTTGCTGGTCAGAAATGTGCAGAGACCCTGGTTGAATGGGCTGGTAGTTGTGAAAAAGGCCCGCATAGGAAGGTTTAGGGTATGTCTTGATCCTGGTAAAACAATTAGAAGACATCACCCCAAATCTGACCAAAGCCCAATGTTTCAGTATCATGGATGCACACACTGGCTACTGGGCCATTAAGCTGACATGAGTCAACTCTGCCTACCACTTTCAACAGTCTTCAGCAGATACCGCTTCCTCCATTTTCCCTTTGGAATTGCATCAGCTCAGGACATATTCCAAAGGAAAATGGACAAGACCTTTGAGGAACTCAGTGGCATAGTCGGCATAGTCAGTAACATACTGGTGTATGGCAAAACCAAGGAGGAACATGATGCTGAAGGATTATTTTAAACCTGAAGGTTACTGTTTAGTATGCTGTCGAGCTTCAAAATATCTTCCGATTACTGTATCTGAGGCTATGATTGTCTTTGCACCATGCTCTCTGTGTTACAAGGGCCAACAGGCCAAACTGTAGAGTTTTTGTTCGCCAGTTTAGAAAGTTAGAACTCTCTCATGCCAATATATTAGAAGCCTGAGACAATAAAGTGCATTAGCCTGCTACAAATATTTTCTGAGGATCACTGAGAAATTGTATTACTTAGCTTGAATTTATGATACTCTACATAAGGGTTTTTTGTTTGTTTTTGTCGTCACTAGGCTCCATTAGCTGTACCTAGGAACAATTTATGAGTTTGAATATTCAGAGGTTCTTATGTGCAATCACAACTATGTTTACTTTACCACTGATTGTAATCAACATATAAGCATTTAAAGCAATGAACACAGAGTTGCTATTTTCTAGCTAAAAGGCTGAAGTGTCATTTGATGAAAATTACGAGTTGGTCTATTCTGTTTCAGACTTAGCAGAGTATGTACCTTAGCCAATGGGAAGCCTATATTGGACAGCCACTCAGAAGTCTGTGTTCAACCAAAGAAAGGTCATTTTACATTGATTTTAATAGGAGCTGCCATTTTGCTTTGGGGCAGTTATGGGGGGGGTACCTTGTACTGGGACAAATTGTTTATAACTACCATGATTCAAAGTGATTTAAGACTGATTCAAGTGAATTCAAGTGAATCACTCAAAGTGATTCAAGATGGCACTGGTGAGGCAGGCAGCCGTTGTACCTGCTCCAGTCGTTTTTGCGTATTTAGCGTTAATCGTTATTTTCAGCTTTTTTGTACAGCCTGCACTCTGTCTAACTACGTACACCAGACAGACTCTGATAGACGTTGGAGAGAAGTGCAATGTTTCTTTATTTTTAAGGGAATTCAGCTCCACACTGCCGGACGAGATACTGCAGGGGTCCTACAACAATGGAGGGCACGCCAAGTTCAGGCTGAGGAAAAGATCCAGAAGCAAACGAGCGGGAACCAGGAACCAGCCGAGGAGAAGGGCACATAGTCCACCTCTGCTAGCCAACGTCCAGTCCCTGGAAAACAAGCTCGACGACCTCCGGGCTAGACTCAAATACCAGCGGGATATAGGAAACTGTAACATTATTTGTCTCACTGAGTCATGGCTGTCCCCCTCGGTCCCAGACCATGCTGTGTAACTGACAGAGTTTCTATCAGTCTACCGCATGGACCGCACCGAGGAGTCAGGCAAGTTGAGAGGAGGGGGAGTGTGCTTAATGGTCAGCAACAGATGGTATGATCCCAGGAATGTAACACCTTTAACCCGTTCCTGCTCACCCAACTTGGAGCTCCTAACTCTCAAATGCCGGCCATTCTATCTCCCTCGAGAGTTCTCGTCAGTCATCTTTAGCGCCGTTTATATTCCACCTAAAGCAGACACGGACATTGCCCTATCTGAACTCCATGAAGCCCTCTCTAGCTATGAGATTAATCATAGGGATGCAGCTCTCATAATAGCTGGCGATTTCAGTCGAGCCAACTTAAGGACGATAAGACCAGACTTCCGGCAACATATCACTTGTCCTACCAGAGGAAGCAAGACTCTAGATCACTGCTACTCGCTGTTCAAAGAGGGCTATAAAGCTACATCTCTTCCCCCCCCTTCGGCAAGTCAGATCACTCCGCGAAGCCCTGGCATGCAGGGGGGTCTGACCAATCACTGGTGATCTTACAAGATGCACTCAACATCACCGTTTGGGATTTGTTCTGGCACAGCTCTGGTGATGACATCAACGTGTTTATGGAAGCGGTGGTAGGATTCATTGGGAAGCTAGCTGAAGACTGCACTCCCAAAAGCACAGTCAGAACATTTCCCAACCAGAAGCTGTGGGTGGATAACACCGTTCATGATGCTCTGAGATTACACACCGCTGCCTATAACACCGGGCTGTTAACCGGGAACATGGAGGAATATAAGGCTGCTTCTTATAATGTTCGTAAAGCGGTGAAGGAGGCTAAATGGTGGTAAGGGAGGAAGCCAGGATCCCAGGGGGTTATGGCAAGGACTACAGATCATCACGGACAATAAATCAGCTCACGCTCCTCTGACGAACGCTGACAAATCTCTCGCCGATGAACTGAACAACTTTTATGCCCGCTTCGAGACGACCTGCAAACGAGCCGACATAATCTCCGGCAGAGAGGAGATGGTGCTCATCATGACGGAGCACGACGTGAGGATGGCATTCAGAAGAGTGAATCCCAGGAGGGCAGCAGGTCTGGATGGGATCACAGGTTGTGTCCTTAAGGCCTGTGCTAACCAGCTAGCAAGTGTCTTCACGGTAATATTCCACCTCTCCCTTTCTCAGTGCATTGTCCCCACCTGCTTTAAACAATCTGTTATAGTTCCTGTGCCTAAGAAACCCCAGCCCAGCTGCCTGAACAACTATTGCCCCATATCCCTAACATCTGTGGTGATGAAGTGTTTCGAAAGGCTAGTCAAACCCCTCATCACCTCCTCCCTGCCTGCTACCCTGGATCTGCTACAGTTTGCCTATCGTTCCAGCAAATCCACAGATGACACCATTTCTCACCTACTTCACACCCCCTTGGCTCATCTGGACACCAAGAGGGGATCCTATGCTAGACTGCTGTTCATTGACTACAGTTCAGTGTTTAACACCATAATCCCCTCCAGGCTGGTCCAAAAACTGTGTGATCTCAGCCTGCACCCCTCATTGTGCCGGTGGATCCACAGCTTCCTTACAGGCAGACTACAGGTGGTACGTGTAGGCCGCCACACTTCATCTCCCCTCACCCTCAACACTGGTTCCCCCCAAGGATGCGTTCTGAGCCCTTTGCTGTACTCCCTGTACACTCATGACTGTATGGCCACTTCAGACTCCAACACCATCATTAAGTTTGCTGATGGTACAGTTGTGGTGGGCCTCATCTCCAATAATGATGAGTCTGCCTACCGGATCGAGATTAATTATCTCATGGACTGGAGTGAGGAGAACAACCTCACACTCAACACCAGCAAAATGAAGCAGCTGATAGTGGATTTCAGCAGGAAGCAGCAGAGGGACCTCCAACCCATCTGCATCAACGGGGCCCAGGTAAAGAGAGTGGACAATTTCAAATACCTGGGTGTCCACATCTCACAAGACCTCTCTTGGTCCTGTCATACCAACACTCTGGTTAAGAAAGGCCGCCAGCACCTCTACTTCTTAAGGAGACTGAAGGACTTCAAACTCCCACTCAAGGTACTAAGAAACTTTTACTCCTGCACTATTGAGAGTGTCCTGAGTGGGAGCATCACTAACTGGATGGGAAGCACCACCAGGAGAGATCAGCTGGCTCTCAGGAGGGTGGTTTGCTCTGTTGAGAGAACCATCAGGACCACCCTCCCTAACCTACAGGACATTTATTCCAACCGCTGCAGGGACAGAGCCAGGAAGATCGCCAGCGACCCCAGCCACCCAAATAATAGACTGTTCTCCCTGCTGCCTTCAGGGAGACGTTACCAACAGCTGAAGGCCAACACTGAGAGAATGAGGAGGAGCTTCTTCCCTCAAGCCATCAGACTGTTGAACTGTTCATAATGATAACAAGGTACACTACTATGCACTACTGCACTTTGGACTTTAAGGACTTGTAACCGCACAATCATCACATCTCTGCCATGCTTCCACTCATTAATATAGCTTGAGGTTTGTTTGTTTTTTCTCCCCCCTTTCCCCTTTATTTCTATTTGTGGCAGCGGGGGCGTGGTCAAGCGCCGGTCTGTGACAGGAGGGCGGAGTCAGGGAAGGTAAGTGGCAGAATCACGACACCTGAGAACAATTAACCTGTGTTTGTGTGTGTCTTCCCAGTGACCGCGCCCTATTTAAGGAGGGAGAGTGAGAGCAGAGGAGCTCATCTCCGGACTAGACGCTGGCTGTGTGTGTGTGTGTGTGTCTAGCCAATATAACATTGTTCACTGAAAAGTGTGGCAATAAAGCCTTTTGCAAACCTGATCTCTGTCCTGCCGTCCTCAGTGCTCCACCCACACGTAGGGAGTCTTACACTATTGTTTTTAATTTATCTTATCTATATACTTTTATACTTGCAACAACCTAAGGTACATAAGCATTTCACTGTAATTACTTGTAATTATATGTGACAAATAAAACTTGAACTTGATGATGTGAGTGGAGAATACAGTGTGTTTCTGGAACCACTCAGTGCTGGCATTGCTTTGTGCAATAAAAGTATTTTAAGGTCACACCTTTTGTGCAAGTGTATTTTTGGGTACTTTTGTGATTCAGACTTCCACTACAATGCCAACCTCCATGCCACACTGGAGCAAATTGCAAAGAGCCTCTCATCTCTAATCAGATCCCAGACAGGCTGTGGCAGACTGTTGCATCCGATCTGTTCACATGGAATTGGGATGGCTATTTAATAGTCGTTGACTACTACAGTTGATACTTTGAGCTGGAAAGGCAACACTCAATCACCATTGATTGGTCATAAAGCTGAAGGCCATACTTGCAAGGCATGGAATGCCAGAGAAACATCTCTGACAATGGACCACAATACAGCTCAGAGAAGTTCAAAGCTTTTGTAGTTTTATGGGACTTTAAGCCTTTAAGCACGTCACATAAAGCCCCCTTTACCCCCAACAAAATGGGTTGGCCAAAAGGACAGTGAGGACTGCCAAATCCATACTGGACAAAGCTCAGACCCAGGGAGCTGACCACAAACTGTCTCTGCTGGAACACAAACACACCAGTTGATGGGTTCAAGTCCCCGGCACAGCTCCTCATGAGCCACCGGTTGCGTTCAGTATACCTGACCACAGCTCAGCATCTGAGGTTTTGCATAGCATGCTGGAAGGATGTGCACACCAAAAGACAGAGTCAAGTCCATCAAAGACTGTAGCATGACTGCAACACAAAGGCGCTGCCAGTTCTGCAGCAAGGAGACATCTTCTGCAACCAACATGAGAATGGATTGTAGAAACCTGCTGTTGTCATCCACCCTCCATCATCAAACGACTTCAGGTGATTCAAAATGCAGCGGCTAGGGTTCTCACACGAATAAAAAGAACAGAGCACATTACTCCAATTCTAAGGTCCCTTCACTGGCTTCCAGTAAGCTACAGAATTGACTTTAAAGCATTGCTGCTGGTGTACAAATCTCTAAATGGTACAGGGCCCAATTACTTCTCTGATATGTTGCAGTGGCCTAACCCAATCAGATCTACCAGATCGCAGCAGCAAAATTTACTGGTAAAACCTGTTGTTAAAACAAAGTGTGGTGAAACAGCTTTTAGCTACTAATGCAGTACAGCTATGGAACCAACTCCCAGGGGACATCAAAAATGCTCCTGTTGTTGGCAGCTTCAAATCTAGACTAAAGACCAAGCTGTTTTCAGATGCTTTCTGCTGACTGATAAATATCATCTTTACATGTTTTAAACTTTACTTAACTTTTACAGTCTTTGCATGTTTTAAACTTTACTTAACTTTTATTCCATTTTATTCTGCTGTTTTTTTACTGAACTTTTACTTCACTTTATTTTATTTCTATTATTGTTTAATTCTTATTATTTTTATTTTTCTCTCTTCTTCCCCCTTTATTTTATGTAATTTTATTTTCTATTGTTTACTGTTTTGCCTTTACCTCTGTAAAGCACATTGAACTGCCACTTTGTATGAAATGCGCTATATAAATAAACTTGCCTTGCCTGCAGATACTTCCTGATTATCTCTAATCTGGAGCAGTGAAGGATAAAGATACCACTGCAACAGGCAAAGATCGTCTTGCACTGACCCACCCAGAGTCAGTCAGCAAATACACTTTTGCACAAGGACAAACTGTGAATGAAACACCAATGGAAGGCACTGTCGTAACTAACAACAGGCAACACTTTGCTTGCAGATCAGATGGAACTGTTAAATTCATATCTTCAACCTGTGATATTGTAAAGAGTATAGGTGGATCATTGCCCTGAAAAAAAGGGGGGGGGGGAGCCCACACAACTATGCATGTTTCCTATTTTAAAAAAATTTCAACTAATGACTTTTGAAAATTTTACACTTGTGCATGAACAGCCTCGGATAGTTTACATACACCCTCATTTTCTGTAGCATTCTGAAAGACACCCACTGCTGGTCCACTGCATGAAAAACTGTATTTTTAGCTTACCAATTCTCAGTTCACAGCTGTTTACAGCCTGAATGCCATGTTCATCGATGCTAAAAATTGTCGAGAATGGATCACTGGCAGGGGTGTGAGGGAGTTGGAGTGGAAGGCAGAGATGTGAATGACTAATTAGTATCTGAATAGCATTGAAGCCACGTGGCTGGAAATTCTCTCCCTCTGGCATTGGATGAAACAACCAAGAAAAAAACCCCACACCATTCATGATTGGTTGGTAGATCCGTTGCTATTGGTCACCCTGGGCCATTATAAGCTTTGGTAAACCCCTCCTTTATAATACTACATTTTAATTTGTGTATAGTTGGTAAGCCTCTGTCAAAAATACTGCAGTTACTGAAGACTATATATTAATGTGATATGTTCGTGTCATTATTACACCATAGGCTGGACTACAATCAATGACATGAATAATTTATTGGGGGGGGGGGAATTATGTGAGAAACATGTTGATTAAAAGAGCTTTATTGATGCATAACAGACATAACAAATGCACAAACACCACATCAATCTTGAAGCCCAGAAATCTAGTCATCTGTGGCTAATTACACTCTGCCTTGCATCCAGCAGCTATAAAATCACTATAGACAATCAGTACTGTGCAATGCACTGCATGTTGACAACACATCTAATGTAACTGAAAAATGTCACATTGACCTACAATGACCATACATTTAAAATCTACTCCACTGAATCTAATATAAAAATATGACCCTTTTCCTCCTCCGTCATCCAGTGCTTAATTTGTGAAGTGGGAGGTCCCGGAACGCAGGAGGTGGGTTGGTCTGGCGACTCAAAAAAAAAAAAAGGCGGGGGGCGGTTTACTATAACTTTACGCACACACGCCTATTGCATGACATGTATTGCAATAGCACCAGTTATCAAATCCTGGACAACAATGGACAACGCTCAGAATGTTCTCCAAACAGGCACTCAAGTTCACTCTCGCTCTCCACACATACGTTAAGGCAGGGGTCGGGAACCTTTTGGCTGAGAGAGCCATGAAACCACATATTTTCAAATACATTTTCATGAGAGCCATATATAAAAAGTGATGCTGAATACAACTAAAATGCATTTTTACATATGACCAACAATTTGAGTGTAATATATTCTTTTTCATAATGAAGAGGCTCTTGACATGCCGTCTTCCTCCTGTCCCCCGCTGAATATTTTGACGCAAACGTAGCTTGGCGTGTTTCGAAGTGCCGCTTTATTTCATTGTTTAATCGATGCAATCTGGTCATTGTATAGGTCTATTGGACACAAAGCAGAACCCTCTCACCCCACAAAGGCGAATTCCTCTGTCCATTCCTGTTGAAATGTACGGTAGCCTACCAGTCACCTTTTTTCCCTTTTCGCCATGTTCTTTGTCAAAAGGCTTTGCTTTGCAGACAGCTAACTGACTTTTTTTCATTAAATGGAGGTGTACTTCTTGATCTCAATGTGAGCTGATTAATCTGCGAGCCAGATGCAGTCACCAAAAGAGCCCCATCTGGCTCCCGAGCCATTGCAGACACCTGCGTTAAGGCAACAACTGGATCAACAATTAACAAATCAAACACAGGTTACAATATATTGATGGCCATAATAAAACACAGCAGAGTAAAGACTTAATCTTGCTTGTGTATCTGACTGAGATTATAAAGAAAGCAAATAAATAAAACGGTCCTGGCACTTGCACCCACAACGCAGGCCCATAGACTGTAGAATGCATTTGAACAATAGACCTACCACGTGTCGACCGACCCGGCAGTGGCTCCGCTTGGCAAAAAAAGTACTCATATCACAACCAGTTTATTTCACCATTGGAGATCAGATCACACAAGACATGAGTTAAATGACTCATTTTAAAGATTTAAGTAGGGTATTTAAAAGCATAGCCTAGGATTTCAAGCATATTTCAAGTTTAAAAGCAGTGCCAGCAAACATAAGTGCAATCAATTCAAGTAATAGTTAAGAAATAAAGGGTTTACAAAACAAGTTGGAGAATTCATTTTAAAAATTTTAGTAAGCTTTCTTGTTTTTTTTTTGCCATTTTTTCCACAGCGCAAGCTAACGGCTACAAAAAACCTGGTGTTCTATTGAGCAGAAGTATACACCCCATGTCCCCCCCCCCCCTTCCGCATAGGTTTTGTGGATGTCATAGAAGAGAAATCAACAACAAATATCAAAACTGAACACTAAACAAATTTTTATTTACTTATTTATTTAATTTGTTTGATTTTTTTTCCCTTTGTGATGGTCACAGAGGTGATCTGATTCATTTAAATAGCTGCCGGAACACCGAATGAAATGAAAATAGCTGCCGGATCTGACGACGGAGGTTCTGGAACTTGTTCCATCATGTTCCAGCTCAAATTAAGCCCTGCCGTCGTCTCTTCATGCTGCAAGGTCCAGTTGGCTGGACCAAATGTTCCTGCATATTGTCCAACAGGTCTTACAGGCAGCTGGAAAACAATTAAATGAAGACGTTATAAAAATGGAAATGGCCACAGTAAGAGTAAAGGAAGCCAGTTTAAAAAAAAATTACTTACATTGAATGGTTTTGTTTTCCACTTGTACAGTATATCACCTGAATCTAGAGCTTTGACTAAATAAGAAGTGAGGCGATCTCAGTCTGAAACCAAAATGTAACTCGATCAAATAACATTTACTTTTATACAGCAGGATGCATGTAGCTTATTTTTTCACTCTTACTCCAGTTCATAGCAGCTGTGGTTTCCTTCAGAGCTATGACGCCATGTCCTCTCTCATTTCTTGGTAAGTGAGGGCAGGGAGATGATCATATAATCCAGCCTGTGCTTTTGAAGTGATTGTTGCTCCATGAGCTCTCCTTAACATAAAACCTTTATAACAACCGTTAATGTCACCTGTTCTGACTGGACAACAGCTGTGCCCTAGACTGCAAAAGGAATCATGGAAGGTGGATAAAATACAAGGCTGTAATGCATTGAGGAATGCAGTTGAAAATCTTTATGTATTATTATTCCTTCATTTCTTCACATGCAGCAGTAAAAGACCTCAGGTGATCATTGACTCCAGTCTTTCATTTGGAACTCATCAATATTACAAAGAAGCCTTCTTTCATCTCAGAACTAGAAGACATGACTAGATCACCCCTACCTTATCCACACTGTGTTGGCTCCCAAATCAAATTTGGCATGGATAAAATACTATCATCAGAAAAGGTTTGACCCCCTGATGTAGTCAATATGAGGTACCACCAGATAGCCTGTACCTTTTGAACCAAGTCGGCATGGTGGGTCATAAAGGACCAGAAGTTTATAGGTATAAAGCACTGGATGGTCTTGCACCATGGTCCTTGAGCAAACTTCTGGCCCTTTATGACCCACCATGCCTACTTAGATCAAAACAAGTTTATTTGTATAGTGCTTTTAACAGACAAATATTGTCAAAGCAGCTTTACAGAAAATTAATGACTAAACTTGAGCTAATTTTACCCCTAATTTATCCCCAAAGAGCAAGCCTGTGGTGATTATGGCAAGGAAAAAGTCCCTCAGACAACATGAAGAAACCTTGAGAGGAACCAGACTCCAAAGGGAACTCATCCTCATTTGGATGATAACACTATAAATAACTGTGTCCTATATAGTCACAAAGTATAACTGTGAAACCAGGAAAATCATTATAGCATAAAGCCTCACTCACAACCCACTGTACAGGCTGCTATGGGTGGTCTACAGTAAAAAAAAAAAAAATTGGCAAAACCGTGCTTGAGACTTGCGCGACACTTGCGTGTGTTCAGCGCCTTAGAAGGTCGCAGACTGCCCGTGGAGACTTTTGGTCCTGAACATGCAAATTCTTTGGGTCTTGCGACAAATCAAGAATGCATGTACTACGTAGGGACCCGTATTCCTTTTGTACGCCTGAACCAAGTCAGCAGCATGGCTAGCAGGGGCTTTTTGCGATGACTGTGCGTCATTCATGAGTCTTACTGTCATTGTATGAGTGACATGCCTCAGAAATACTACACAAGTATTCCACACTTGCTATTTGTGCGGCATGCAAGACAGAAGTACATCTCACTTTCTACCCGTGTGTGGTGTTTGTTTGTTTTCGTTTATTGCCAGTTAAGCAGCTATGGCTATTTCATGGCAAATACAGGTAATAAATTTAACTTGACATATTCAAAACCAACAATCAAATAAATAAATACATTAAATAAAAGTTTGTTCACATCAATACACTTTAAAAAGTTTAAAACCTTTAAAGGTGGGACCTTATTAAAAATATCAGATATAGTATCTTGAAAAAATTCTGTCTTTTTACTCTAAGGGCAGAGCAAGATAAAATATGCTTAATTGATAAGAGACTACCACAAAGATCACAAAGGGGAGGTTCACCTCCAGTTAATAAAAAACCATGGGTGAGTCTAGAATGTCCAATTCTACACCTTGTGTACACAACTTGATCATGTCTGCATGAAAATGACTGGGTTATCACTTGTTTCACTGTATTACATATGTCATGCAGCTTATTTCCAGCACATTCATCCCATTTGGCTTGCCATATATCACTTACATAAGAACAAAGCACAGGTTTAATGTCAGAGACAGGGATTTGGCATTGAGAAATGTCTTCATTCAGGGCTCCTTTAGCAGCACTATCTGCCTTGTCATTACCACTCAGGCCCACGTGACCAGGGACCCAGCAAAAAATAATGTCCATGTTAAGTTTAGTTAGGTGATCCACTTTTTCAAGTATTTTGGTAATCAGGGGGTGATCAGTCTTTAAAAATTCCAATGCCTGAAGGCATGACCTAGAGTCTGTGCAAATTAAAGATTTTTGTTGATTGGACTCTTCTATGTATTCAAGGCTCAATAGCAAGGCTTGGGCTTCGGCTGTAAAAATAGAGCACAGGTTTGGGATGTGTATTCCACGCTGGTTAGAAGCGACTACCATTGCTGACGACATACAAGTATCCATTTTTGAGCCATCAGTATAGATTGGGATGTGCAAAGGGAAGCGCTGTCTTACATCAAGGAAACAACTCTGGTACTCACTTGGATGTGTGCTAGATTTCTTTCTGTGACTTAGGTCCTGCACAATTACAGGTTGTCTCAAGGTCCAAGGGGGAGTGGAACAGACATGTGAAGATTGCAGACTGTCCAGATCAATGTTCAAGTCCTCCAGGAAGGGTTGTATGCGTATTCCAAAAGGTCTGATAAACCTAGGTTTAGCTTCATAAAACTGCAAAAACTGGGGGTGAAAGACAGCACAGTAAGCAGGATTATTTTTGTTTGCTTTGAGTTTGATTGCATACTGTAGAGCAAGTTTTAAGTGCCTTAACTGAAGGGGGGGTTCTCTTGCCTCCACATACAGGCTCTGAACTGGTGAGGTTCTGAAGGCTCCCAAGACCAGTCTTAAGCCTTGATGATGCACAGTGTCCAGTGTCTGGATGTATGATTTCCTTGCTGATCCGTAGACAATGCTCCCATAGTCCAAATGGGACCTCACTAGTGCTCTGTAAAGACACAGCAGCACGGTCCGCTCTGCTCCCCACTTTGTCTTTGATAGAACTTTTAAAATATCCAAAGTTTTAAAACATCTCTTCTTGAGACATTTCATGTGTGGAATGAAGGATAATTTGTTATCAAAGGTAAGTCCAAGAAATTTAACTTCTTTCACCACTTGGATTGGTGCACCATCCATGTAGAGCAGAGGATCATGATGTAATGATCTAAGTTGACAAAAATGAGAACAGACAGTTTTAGATTTAGAAAACTTGAAGCCATTTTGAATCGACCAAGTACTGATCTTGTTTATGCATAATTGGAGTTGTCTCTCAATTGTACTCATATATTTTCCTCTGTAGCAGATACAGAGGTCATCGACATAAAGGCTGCAAAACAAATGTGGGCTGATTGCTTGTACGATACTATTGATTTTGACACTGAATAGAGTGACAGAGAGAATGCTGCCTTGAGGGACTCCTAGCTCTTGAAAATGTGAAGTTGAAAAAGTAGTACCCAGTTGGACCTGGAAACATCTGTTGGACAAAAAGTTTGAGATAAAAATGGGCAGATGGCCTCTGAATCCCATGCAGTACAGATCCTTTAGAATACCATATTTCCACGTTGTATCATAGGCTTTTTCAAGGTAAAAAAAAACCTGCTACCACATGTTTTTTCCTGATGAATCCATCACGTATAAAGGACTCCAGTTGAATAAGGTGGTCCACTGTACTCTTCCCCTTCCTGAAGCCACATTGATATTCAGTCAGATGTCCTGCTGTTTCAAGCATCCAAACTAGTCTATTATTCACCATCCTTTCCATGGTTTTACATAAACAACTAGTTAAGGCTATTGGACGGTAGTTTGTGGGGTCAGTGTGATCTTTGCCTGGTTTGGGAATGGGGATAATAAATGCTTTCTGCCAAGATGGTGGAACATTTCCTGATTCCCAGATCGCATTAAATATTGTCAGGAGATGGGCTAATGCACTGGATGGCAGGTTTTTTAAGAACTGATAGTGAATTGCATCAGGGCCCACTGCAGTATCATGGGAGTTTCTTATGAAGCAGAGTTGTTCATCCATTGAGAGAGGCTGATTGTATGGTTCTGAATTATCTGACAGGAAATTCAAGTCCTTTCCCTCTTCTTTCCTGCACAGAGCTTGAAATTCAGGTTGACAATTTTCCACAGAGGAGTTCTTTTCAAACGTTTCACCAAGTTTATCATCAATGTCCTGCTTTGTTGTCAGAAGACCTTCTTGACATTTCAAGTGCTGAACTTGTGAGGTTCCACCTTTTGCCTTCATCTTTTTAATAAAACTCCACACCTTTTTAGAGGATGCAGTAAGACTGGAAACATATTGTCTCCAGCTTTGTGCTTTAGACTCATTGATAGTCCTACGTGCTTGAGCTCGGCAGATTTTCAATCTGGTGAGATTTTCTGTTGTTGGATGTTTGTTAAAAATTCTCTCTGCTTTCTTCCGGGAGTCAATGGCCTTTTTGCAGTTGTCATTAAACCATGGGTTGGACTTACGGTGGGGCTTTCCTGAGGTCTTAGGGACAGTTTCTTCCGCAATTGCTATCAATGTTTCAGTGAAGTGCTCAACAGGATTTTCAATATTTTGGGGTAAGTGACCAAGTTGGGCGTCACAAAGGTGTTGGAAGACATTCCAGTTAGCTTTTTTAAGTTGCCATCTAGGAGGTCTTAACTGTATATCCGCTTCAGTAGATGTCATGATCAAGGGGAAATGATCGCTCCCACAAAGGTCATCCAAGGGTCGCCAAGAGAAGTCAAGCAAGATGTCAGGATCATCAATCATCAATTATATTTATATATATTATATTTATCATCAATTATAATTGATGATAAATCAATTGCTGAGTAAGTACCATGGCCTGGATGTAAATAGGTAGAAGATCCATCATTCCACAGGCATAAGTCATTTTTAGAGATAAAATCTTCCAGAGTCTTGCCTTTAGCATTTGAATGATTCCCACTCCATGCAGGGTTATGTGCATTAAAGTCCCCTAAGAGGAGGTATGGGGTAGGCAGTTGGTCAGTTAAGTCATCCAGGTCGTGCAAAGTTACAGTGACATCAGGAGGAATATAGACGGAGCACAAAGTAACTACTTTATGAAGTGTTATACGGACTGCCACCACTTGCAGATGAGTAGTAATTACAAGGTGGCTGTGAATTATGTCGTTCCGTACCAGGACAGCTGTCCCACCTGAAGGACGATGAACATTTGGGCCATAGGCATTAAACATTGTATAATTTTTTAAGGACATAATATTATTTGGCGATAGGTGAGTTTCTTGAAGACAGAAGACAAGAGGATTGAAAAGAGCAGCTAATCGCTGCAGTTCAGAGAAGTTTGCTTTAAAACCATGACAGTTCCATTGAATAATATGGCTAGCTATTGTCATGTGGGTAGAACAGGAACAGGGCCCTTGCTCCTACTTTTGGGGGAGGAGCTTCGGCTACGAGGGGTTGAGGGTTTCTTCATTTCCACATCCTTATAGTTTCCATTCCTATGTTCTTGAATTGATTTAGACTGAGAAGTAGTATTTGTTGATTTCTTTTTCTCTTTTGATGGTTGGGAAGGTGTTAGGACTTGGACTGTTTTGGCCTCTAGAGGCCGCTGTTATTTCCTTTTCGTGTCATGTTTATTTTGGCCTCTAGAGGCCGCCACTGTTCCTGTGTTTTGTGTTTTTGTTAATTGCCTGTTTAGTCCTAATTATCTTCACCTGTGTCCTTAATTAGTTTGTGTATTTATACCCCTGAGTTCAGTCCTCTTGTCACGGAGTCTTTATGCTGTTATGTTTATCTCCAGTTTCCTCTGTACCGTGTTCTTTGTTTTGCACTTTGCTTTTCTGGGCCCTGTACTACGAAGCGGGTTTTCTGGCTTACCAGGGTAACTTCGAGAGTAACTTGATCACGTGCAGCGTAACTTCCCGATTAACCCATACTACGAAAGTTGGCTATGTTCAAACCGAGGTATGCTGCCATGGCAACTTACGCTGCATCTCAAACCTGCTCGTCTCAGGTTATGTTCTTGGTTAACCCGAGGTTTCCGATTAACCACACCCTTTTTAAACACCACCTCTCCACCGACATTTCCTCTAGAGACAATGCCAGCGTACCTGGATGACCCGTGCGATATCGGAGCACAGATTAGAGATGGGATTTGGCTCTTTGATGGGATCCGCATCTTTGTGATCCGTTCTTGGAAAAGAACCGTTCAAAAGACTGGCTCATTTGGCTCTTTTTAAATATTTATTCAGTTTTAAGAAGACAGCGTCTAAAGAAGCCAGATCCCTCTGCTTAGACAGTGACATCAATATTTCTAGACATACCTTTTATATAAAGCAACCTAGACTTACATTATTGTAACCCCTAAACGCTCATAAATAACCATTAAAAAACAATGAGGGCTTCAATGAATGTCCATGCAGAACGGCTTTTCTGTAAAAAAAAAAAAGAAGAAGCCACTCAAGAACATAGTTATCAAGAACGCAAGAATATTTTATAGAAAAACACTTGTTTTACAAAAATACAAAATAGATACAACTACAATAAATATAACACAAGAACTAGTTATCACACAAGAACATTTTAATAGAAAAAAAACAAACTTTCTATATTAAAAATATTGAAATTGTAACAAAAATAGATACAACTAAACAGTCAGATAAATAGATAAAGTTATAACAAGAACACAAGATGATTTTAATAGGAAAAAACAAACTATTAATGCAAAAAAAATATTATTATTAGAAAATAGATACAACTAGACAAACAGATAAATAAATAAAATACACAAAAATAGAACAAACAAAATGACGATAGAATAAATTAAATGAACGTCCGTGCAAAGTAGTTTTCCCACAATATTATCATTAATATCACACAACATTATAAACTATATACAAAACAATTTGAACTATTAGGCAAACAGATAAAACTTGAATAAATAAAAGGCAAATGAATGCTTGCTTGCACGCGCACACACACACACACACACCCTATTATGAATGATGTTTTTATATTTCATTTTCACCTGTTGCCAGGTGCGTTTGGCACTGCTGTTGCCTCTGAAATGTTCACAGGACATACACCAACTTAGTCAAAGGGACTGAACAGTCAGTCATCCTAATTCATGTGACTCTGTGCACATATCAGCTTAAAGTAGGCTACTCCATGAATTTACCATACCAAATTTTATTCAGGATTTTTCGGACATTAAACAAGCTATATATGACTGGGGCCACGTCGAAGGACCATTTTCTGTGACTTGTGATTGATCATGAAGCTTTCTCTCATCCTATACTTCTGTTCTGGAACATGTAGAAGGGAGAATGTACTTGCGCATTTACCCGATCGGCAATTCGTTGCCAACATGCTTGCCGCTCCTTATTGGCAGCCGCTGTGTTAGATTTTGCTCTTAATGTTGTTTTGAACTCCTCGTAGCTTTGCATTATGACAGCGCATTCTTCCTCCGTGAAGTACGGCGACCGTGCCATTGTGAACAGTGGTGATTTGCGCTGATAACCTCCCCTTTAACGTGAACGCGCATTAACCCTGATTAGGTTAAACCAGGTTCAACAAATCAACTTCATAACTGGCGTCGTAGTACCGTTTAACCCCAAACAAGATAACCAGGTTTTGTCAACCCCGGTTTAGCGGGAGAACCCTGGGTTACTTCTGGGTAGATTAACCTCCGTTCGTAGTACAGGGCCCTGGTTTTTTGGCTTTTGTTTTGTACCTTTGGATATTTTTATTTTTGTGACCTTCTGAGCTTTTGCATTTTTGCCTTTTCCTTTTTGGACTTTGAATTTTTGATATTTTATTTTTCCCTTTGTCTTCCCAGTATTGGATTATACTCTTTGTTTTTGTTTTTTTGTTTTGCCCTGTATATAGTGTATATAGTATAAATAAACCTTTTGATACTTTTTCTACTTCCGCCTCACGCCTCTGCATTTGAGTCATCCCCCTGGTGGCCTAGTGGGGGTTTGCTGGATTATCACACCAACGAACCAGGTTCGAATCCCAGCAAAACCCTAACAGAAAGACTCCGTCATGACCGACTCAGCAGAGGCTGCTTCAACTGTCTACCCGGCCAACCTTCAGGGAATTACGGCAGCTTTGACACGCTTCGGAGCAACCATGGACGCTCATGGACGTACGCTCACCAGCCAACGTGAGGCCCTTGCTCGCCACGAGGAACTGCTTCAGCAAATCGGGAAAACCCTGGCACAGCTGACATCTCTGCCTGCATCTCCTGATCCAGCTCCCGCTCCTGCTCCTGTGCCTCCTGCCATGCTGCCTTCTTCACCTTGCGAACCCAGCCTTCCTGCACCACAGAGGTATGACGGCAAGCACAGTGAGTGCCGAGAGTTCCTTACCCAGTGTCAACTCACCTTTGAGCTTCAGCCTACCACCTACACTACGGATCGCCGCAAGATTGCCTTTGTGATCACCTTATTAGCTGGTAAGGCGCGAGCCTGGGCTACTGCTATCTGGCAAAGACAGGGACCTGAGTGCCTTGATTTCCAGCTGTTCTCTGAAGAGATGCTTCGGGTCTTCGATCAGGCGGACATCAGTACCGACGCAGCCCGAAAGCTCATGTCCATCTGGCAAGGAGGAAGCGTCGCAGATTACGCCATCTCGTTCCGAACGCTCGCAGCAGTAAGTGGATGGAACGAGACTGCCCTGGTGTCAGCCTTCCACCATGGTCTGTCTGACCCCATCAAGGATGGTCTGGCCTCTATTGGATGCCCAAGTGACCTTGAAAACCTCATCTCACATGCTATTCGTCTGGACTACAGGATGAGAGAACGCCACCAAGCCTTGAGCCCCCCCAGCCTCCCTACCTCTACCTGGAGACCGTCTACCTCCTTCAGTAACTGTCCAGAACCCATGCAAGTGGGTCGTACTCGCCTCTCCGCATCTGAGAGGGAGCGCAGAAGGAGGGACTAGTGCTGCATCTACTGTGGCAAGCCTGGTCACTTCCGAGCATCATGTCCCGAACTCTTGGGAATAGGACCGCCCCGTCCAGCCAAGGGAGGGTTGTGACGGGGCCTACCCTCTCTCCCGGACTCCCTGGCCAAGGAATCTACATCCCGGTCTCCATCTCCTGGGGTGAGTCTGTCCACTCTTGTCAAGCTTTGTTAGACTCAGGGGCGGCTGGGAACTTTATGGATATTCACTTCGCCCAAAGCATCAATATTCCGACTGCACCTCTTGAAGTCCCACTGTCTGTGTCTGCCCTCGATGGCCAAGCGTTAGGTGATGGAAGAGTCACCCAAGTTACTTCTCCAGTCTTCCTCCAGTCTCAAGGTCACAAGGAAGAAATATCCCTGCACCTGATTCCTTCACCTGAGTTCCCAGTTATTCTAGGCCTTCCTTGGCTTACTCGCCACAACCCTCGCATAGACTGGGTAACAAGCCAGGTTGTGGAATGGGGCCCTGCATGCCATGCCTCTTGTCTGCTCTCTAGCTCTCCTGTGTCTCCTGCCGAGCCCCCTGATCTCACCGAGTTATCTCAAGTTCCCACAGAGTACTGGGATCTCAAGGAGGTATTCAGCAAGAGCAGGGCTGCCGTTCTTCCTCCGCACCGGGCCTACGACTGTGCCATCGACTTGCTCCCTGGGACTACCCCTCCTCGTGGCAGACTGTTTTCCCTCTCTCAGCCAGATCGCAAGACCTGGAGCAAGGTCAGGAAGACCCTCATACAGACCTCCAGAACCAACCAGACTCAGGCCAACCGCCATAGAAGACCTGCACACACTTTCCGCCCTGGGCAGCGGGTTTGGCTGTCCACTAAGGACCTTCCGCTGCGGGTGGAGAACCGCAAGCTTGCTCCTCGCTACATTGGCCCCTTCAAGGTGATGCGCAGGGTGAACCCTGTCTCCTACCGGCTCCAGTTGCCCCGGACTCTGAGGATCAACCCCACTTTCCATGTTTCCCTGTTGCGGCCCGTACTGACGTCTACGTATGCCCCTGCCCCTAGGAACCCCCCACCCCCCCGCATCTTCCAGGGGCAGACTGTGTTCACTGTGCATCGCCTGCTTGACTCCCGCCGGGTCCGCGGTGGCTTGCAATATCTGGTGGACTGGGAGGGCTATGGTCCTGAGGAGCGCTGCTGGGTTCCTGCTCGGGATGTCCTAGATAAAGAACTGTGTCTTCCATTCAGCCCATCCGGATCGCCCTGGGAACGTCAGGAGACGCTCCTAGAGGGGGGGGTCCTGTTAGGACTTGGACTGTTTTGGCCTCTAGAGGCCGCTGTTATTTCCTTTTCGTGTCATGTTTATTTTGGCCTCTAGAGGCCGCCACTGTTCCTGTGTTTTGTGTTTTTGTTAATTGCCTGTTTAGTCCTAATTATCTTCACCTGTGTCCTTAATTAGTTTGTGTATTTATACCCCTGAGTTCAGTCCTCTTGTCACGGAGTCTTTATGCTGTTATGTTTATCTCCAGTTTCCTCTGTACCGTGTTCTTTGTTTTGCACTTTGCTTTTCTGGTTTTTTGGCTTTTGTTTTGTACCTTTGGATATTTTTATTTTTGTGATCTTCTGAGCTTTTGCATTTTTGCCTTTTCCTTTTTGGACTTTGAACTTTTGATATTTTATTTTTCCCTTTGTCTTCCCAGTATTGGATTATACTCTTTGTTTTTGTTTTTTTGTTTTGCCCTGTATATAGTGTATATAGTATAAATAAACCTTTTGATACTTTTTCTACTTCTGCCTCACGCCTCTGCATTTGAGTCATCCCCCTGGTGGCCTAGTGGGGGTTTGCTGGATTATCACACCAACGAACCAGGTTCGAATCCCAGCAAAACCCTAACAGAAGGTTCAATCATGACAGACGTTTGACTGGCAGAAGACTGGGAATTCATGTTTTTATTGGAAGTTGAAGATGTTTTGTTTCCACTAATCAATTGTGGCTTACCTGGCTTGTTCAGCCAGGTAAAGTCTGTTTGACAATCAGTTGACTTCATAGGGGGTTTCGCAATAGAAGCAAAAGATTGCTGGAACTTGTACAAGGAAAATCCTTCCACCTGTTTCCTCGCCTGTGGATAGCTTATTTTCTTAGTGACCCTAATCCTTTGAATTTCTTTCTCTTTAATCCATACAGGGCAGTCCTTTGATGAGGCTGGATGGTTCCCTTGGCAGTTGCAGCATTTTTGTGGTCTTGTACAGATTAGTTCATGCCCATCTTCTCCACAGGTACAGCAAACTCATTTATTTTTGCAACTAGCAGAGCCATGGCCAAATCTTTGGCAATTGAAGCATCTCAAAGGGTTAGGGATGTATTTATTCACCTGCACACTTAAGTATCTGATTAGGATTCTTTCAGGATGGTCATGTAGATTGAAGGTCAAGATGTAGGTACCAGTTTTTATGATTTTATCATCCCTTTTCAAGGTAATTCTCCTTACATGAGTCATGCCTTGCTCTTTCAATTCAGTAGCTATGTCAGCTTCTTCCATATCATGGAGGTCTCTAGTGCGGATTACTCCTTTGTAGCTATTCAGATGGGGGTGAGGGAAGGTCCGCATAGGTACTCCTGCTAAACTATTACAGTGTAATAAATTGTCTGCATGAGACTTTCTTGAACATTCAACTAAAATCTGACCAGATTGCAGTTTCTTAACATTTTTAACAGCCCCCGCTATTCCTGAGATTCCTTTCTGAATCGCAAAAGGGGACAACTTAGCGAGGGGCATGTCTGGTGTTGCAGATTCCATAACTATAAATTTGGGCCAGTTATTTATTTTAGGGGGGTATATCAATGCCATTTCAGAGCCGTCATCCAAGTCTTGATCCATGAATCTTCTCTTATTGGGTTGATTAGTAGCCATATTTGTGGATAAAAATTCATCATCTCTGCTCCTCACCCACCTTGGAGCCCAACTAGGGGATGCACAGAGCTGCGGTTCTCCTCCAGATATGCATCAAGGATACAGGGATGGTATACTCGAGCAATTTAAACAAAAATGTTCATATCACTCGATTGACCCTCAGCCAAAGTCTTTAAGGAAAAATAAAAGACTTTGACAAGCCAATTGATTGGATCAGGCCCTTCCAACCTCCCGTCTAAGTGAAGTAGGAGCCAAAGCACTGTGTTGGACTTGTGGGAGCCGCAGCCAGCCACATTCCTCGAGTACCAGGCAATCGTCCTCCACTGACATGGGTAGCAACTTACGGCAAATGAGTCGCCCCATTTGTTGCCTCTTACGATCAGCAAGGGGGTGCTAGGGACCTATTCTACCCCGGGTCCCCACGGGGTCCGTGTGTGGTGTGTACGCAGCGCACGCGACCCGCACACGACACGAGGGGCAAGACTCTGGGTATATATATTGGGGAGGAACCAAGGAACCGATCATGTAGTGTGTAGCATTGTAGAAGGGAAGAAGACCACCTCATTTGCTGTTTTTATTTGAGTATATGTTTAATTTATCATGCAAACGTCAAATAATAAAACATGAGTATAAGGGAATAACGCATTTTATTACACTGTAAAAAATCCCAACTAAATAGCCCAACAGTTTGGGCACTGAAACACACTTTGACTCCGAGCCGCTGTCCTGCTCCTACTCCTGCTGAGTGGTGGGACGGGGTGTCGGGATTAGGGCTGCGCGGTATACACGGTATGATGGTAGAAACGATATAAATTTGGCCATGGTAGAGATTTGTGCTCTGCCGTCATACCGTCGATGACGTCATCGCACCTGCCCCTGTGTGAAAATGGCCGCAAGCTCAAGAACAGCAGAGAAGGAGGAGCTCGTAAAAAAAAAAAAAAACGGTGCTACATCCGTGATTTGGACATGGTTCAGGTTTAAAAAGTCAGATGTTGAGCAGAAAAATGTCATCTGCAAAGTGTGTGGAGTAACTGTGACCGCCAACAAAGGTAACATGAGCAATTTATTTCACCATTTGAAATCAAAACACGTGCTCGAGTATGCAGAGAGCCAGAGGCTGCGCTCGGCTCAAACACTGGCTCAGTCTACGAACACGGGAGGAAAGAAAAAGTTTCCCCAGTGACCCAACAACAGACCTCCATTGCGCAAGCCTTTTCCAAGAGTACTCCTTATGACAGAAAGAGCATGCGGTGGAATGACATAAGAGCCATCACAACACACTTGTGCAAAGACATGGTCCCTTTCCAAATGGTGGACTGCAGCGGGTTTAAACACATGATTAAAACCCTTGATCCAAGATATGAGCCTCCAAGCCGCAAGTATTTTACTGAGACAGAAATGCCCAAACTGTATAGGCAGCTCCGAGAGAAAGTTGAGAAAGACCTCCATGAATTAACATACTACGCGACTACTAAGGACCTGGGGTCGAGTCGCACAATGGAGCCTTATATCAGCCTCACGATTCATTACATAACAGATGAGTGGAAACTGGCCAGCAGGTGCTTGCAGACTTCGTATTTCCCTGATGACCATACAGGTGAGGCAATAGCAGAAGGATTAAAGGATGCACTGGAGGAGTCATGGGGCCTCAGGGAAGAATCCCAAGTCTGTATTGCCACCGACAACGGCGCAGATGTGGTGAAGGCAGTGACGCTAAATGACTGGAGAAGACTGCAATGCTTCGGCCACAGGCTGCATCTCGCCATTGGTAGGTTAAAGTGTAATATTATATACTATAATTTGTATTTCCAATTTTCAAGTGTGTGTGTGTCAGCCTCCTAGGGTGATTTCACAATGTGGACACTGATAAAAATAATTTTAAAGTTTCACACCTCCATGGTGTAAAATTATTCAGATTCATTAATTTAATCTGTTATTAGATAACTGTATAGTATTTTTTATGTTTTGTTGAAGAGATGTCTGATACTCTGTAGGTGAAACTAAATGAATAACCTTTATCTTTGTTAACAGAGAAAAGTGTGAAAGATCCTCGTGTGGAGCGAGCTGTTGGTGTGTGTAAAAAGATTGAGTGCTTTTTCATATACATGGAAAAGGAAGAGAGAATTGGCTGCTGCCCACGCTGACCTATACCTGCCTCCTCACAGGCTCATCACCGAAACACCAACAAGGTGGGGGTCACGACAACAAATGATAGCGCGGGTTCTTGAACAGGAGAAAGCCATATCACAGGTCCTGAAAACAGATAAAAAGACCAGACATCTGGTACCTACTTGGCAGGACATTGATGTTTGGGAATCTGTGAACAGCACCCTCAGCCCTCTAATGGAGTTCACCGATGCACTGTCTGGGGAGGAGTATGTCAGTGTGTCATACCTCAAACCTGTGCTCCATCTACTGAACAATACAGTTCTTCCTCACTCTGATGATGACACAGACCTGACAAAAATGAAGACGGCCATCCTCCAGTATCTTAATGAGAAATACTCTGACCCTGCTACCAATGACCTGCTGGACATAGCGTCCTTTGCTGATCCACGCTTTAAGGACTCCTACGGTACATAGCTGATGACAGAAAGGACTACATCAAGACCAGAGCAGTAGCAGAAATTCAAGCACTGCTTGAGAAGCAAGCTGAAGCTGTACCTGCCACAGTGTCACCCCACAAACCAGCACTGCAGCTGCTGGTAGAGTTGTGGAGAGAGAGGCAAAGAAGGTGAAATGAAGTCTGGGCAGTTTTTTCAAAAAAGCATCCACTCAGCCTGGCCCAACTGCTCTCTCTGATAGAGATGCCATTGAAGTGGAGATAAAAAGCTTCCTGCAGTCAGTGGAAGTTGACGGAGAAGCTAACCCACTAGAGTGGTGGAAGCTGCACCAGGCTAATTTCCCAAGGGTGGCAAATCTCACAAAGAAATATCTTTGCATTCCTGCCACCAGTGCCCCTTCAGAGAAGGCATTTAGCACTGGTGGCAACATTGTCACATGCCACCGGTCTGCATTAAAGCCAGAGACTGTGGACAAGCTTGTGTTTCTGGCTAACAACCTATAAAAGAGGATGGGAACTTGGGAAGCAAGTGAACTGGAGTAAACACTAAATTTCAGTGTTGCAGCTTGTGATTTTAATTTGAAATATGCTGCTTTTTGTTATTGTTTTTTTTACTGAAAAGATGCTAAGTGTACTGCAAGTGTTTCTCTCAAATATATTGTTCAATCAGTCAGTGACACTTTTGCACAACAGACAAAACAAAATAAAAGTCTGTTCTGTGTACTTGAAGTAGTGTTATTTAGAATTGTATTTTTGTGTTCTTTAAGATGTGTAAAATTTTGTTTGGTAACATTTGCACTATTTTGGATTAGAGAAGAAAACCTTATTGTTGGCAACCAAAGTTCAGTGTTTGTTTGCAGCTTGATTGTAATTTGAAATAAGAAACCAAATGTTCAGTGACAGTTTTTGCACAAGAGAACAAAAGCCTGTTCTGTCTGTGTACTTGAAGTAGTGTTATTAGAATATCTATTTATTTTTTGTGTTCTTTAAGACGTGGAAAATTTAATGTTTGGCGTCTTTTGCACTATTTTGGATTACAGAACCTTTTCACTGTTTTTGCCATTTGCCTGATAGAAAACCTCTCTTACTTGAAGTACTGTTTACAATATCCACTTTATTTTTGTAAGAATTTTGTACTTCTGAGGCGCTATCCTTACTTCTGTTGTTGTTCTGCACAATAAATGCTCAAAAAATTACATTATATCTTTGCTTTTTTGTTGTTTAAATCAATTTAGCTTTGCTAAGGGACTACAAAACCCATTCAGAAACACTTCCATTACAAGTTTTACACCGCGACATTTATACCGCGATATATACCGTTACCGTGAAGAGATTCAATTTATACCGTGATATGAATTTTGGGTCATACCGCCCAGCCCTAGTCAGGATGTCCTTGTCCTCATCACTGAGCATGGCACAATGGCCTGACAGCGATGATGGGACTGCAATGTCCTCACTTCTGACTGTTGTTAGCTGAAACATACATGAAAATCAGCATATATAATATTAATTACATAAGCATATAGATACTGAAATGAATATTTAAAGCAAGTATATTTACCTGTGAAAATACCTCTGGCAGGGTGCTGTGCCTTCTGCCAGCTTGAAGGCATACTTCTCCCTGTCCATGCAGGGCTCGCTGGTGCTGCTACCATCATAATCAAATTCTTACTCCTCCTCCCCCTTTGCTGTTTCAGACTGGGTTACTTTGCTTTTGCTCATTTCTTCTTGGGTCCCATTTTCTAAACTTTAAACTGAAATTTTTTATTTTTTCCCACAAAATATCCAATGTTCTTCAGTCGAAAGACAGATGCAGAATGCTGCAGACACGCTGGTTTTATACCCATTCCTGGCTTGCATCACATGCAAATTATGAGTGATTGTCCAGTGCTAATCACATGCATCACAAGTGCAACCCGAACTCGTAGCGCAGGAAACTGGTAAAATGCAAGTCTCACACACTCCATGCTCACTGAACACACACTGATCACGTGCGTCAGACATATACGCTTTCCATGGGCTAACAGCACAATTTTTCCCATGCCTCAAGGAAGTCAGGTGCGCAACCTGTACTTGACAAGTACTTTGCCCGTACTCCTCCCCCAAACTTTCCCCCGGGTTCACCGCGACACTGCGGCATGGCTGCAAGCTACCAAACCCTCCGACCCGTGCGTGTCCAAAACACTTACGGCAGGTTCTGAGTGAGGCTTAACATGAAGTCTGTTTTGTTGAAGTTAAACTATTCATTGATGGAAACTTGAATGCAAAACTGTTCATGACAACTGCAGTCCGAAAATGAGCAAGTCAGCTGTAGTCCTCAACCATAAATGCATTTATGCAAGTGTCCAGAGCCATCTTCCAAGTGCAACTTTTGACTATATGAGGCCATCCTCCACAGGAGCAATGTGATGTGATTCTAGCCAGACACAAGGCATCAGGATGGATCAGGTGAGTCAGCATCACTGGTGTCTGACGATCAACATGCAACTCCAAGAAGGACAGACAGAGGGAAGAGACCAGGGGGAATACACAGGTTGTTAGATATGCCCAATGTCACCTAAAGGAGTTAGAACAGTATACATTTTTCATTGAGTGCAAGCAGGGACTCCGGCAAGATTAACTGATTGCATAACTAAAAGGGGAGAGCCAGAAGGTAACACAGACATGAGGGTGCCCTGGGACATAAAGCAGCCAGCCACTACACCAAACAACCCCGTGTGTGTGTGTGTGTGTTTTGTTTTTTTGGGGGGGAGGAGTATCCATACATCCCAGCTTACCAAAACACTATGCCTGCAGACCAGATCTACTGCTTTATCCAATAAAAAATTAAGGTTTGACTTAAAAAAATGTGTGTGTGTGTGTGTGTGTGTGTGTGTATATATATATATATATATATATATATATATATATATATACACACACACACACACTGGGGCAAAAAAGTATTTAGTCAGCCATCAATTGTGCAAGTTCTCCCACTTAAAAAGATGAGAGAGGCCTGTAATTTTCATCATAGGTACACTTTAACTATGAGAGACAGAATGGGGGGAAAGAATCCAGGAAATCACATTGTAGGATTTTTAATGAATTAATTGGTAAATTCCTCGGTAAAATAAGTATTTGGTCACCTACAAACAAGCAAGATTTCTGGCTCTCACAGACTTGTAACAACTTCTTTAAGAGGCTCCTCTGTCCTCCACTCATTACCTGTATTAATGACACCTGTTTGAACTGGTTATCAGTATAAAAAGACACCTGTCCACAACCTCAAACAGTCACACTCCAAACTCCACTATGGCCAAGACCAAAGAGCTGTCAAAGGACACCAGAAACAAAACTGTAGACCTGCACCAGGCTGGGAAGACTGAATCTGCAATAGGTAAGCAGCTTGGTGTGAAGAAATCAACTGTGGGAGCAATTATTAGAAAATGGAAGACATACAAGACCACTGATAATCTCTCTCGATCTGGGGCTCCACGCAAGATCTCACCCCGTGGGGTCAAAATGATCACAAGAACGGTGAGCAAAAATCCCAGAACCACACGGGGGCACCTAGTAAATGACCTGTAGAGAGCTGGGACCAAAGTAACAAAGGCTACCATCAGTAACACACTACGCCGCCAGGGACTCAAATCCTGCAGTGCCAGACGTGTCCCCCTGCTTAAGCCAGTACATGTCCAGGCCCGTCTGAAGTTTGCTAGAGAGCATTTGGATGACCCAGAAGAGGATTGGGAGAATGTCATATGGTCAGATGAAACCAAAATAGAACTTTTTGGTAAAAACTCAACTTGTCGTGTTTGGAGGAGAAAGAATGCTGAGTTGCATCCAAAGAACACCATACCTACTGTGAAGCATGGGGGTGGAAACATCATGCTTTGGGGCTGTTTTTCTGCAAAGGGACCAGGACGACTGATCCGTGTAAAGGAAAGAATGAATGGGGCCATGTATCATGAGATTTTGAGTGAAAACCTCCTTCCATCAGCAAGGGCATTGAAGATGAAACGTGGCTGGGTCTTTCAGCGTGACAATGATCCCAAACACACCACCTGGGCAACGAAGGAGTGGCTTCGTAAGAAGCATTTCAAGGTCCTGGAGTGGCCTAGCCAGTCTCCAGATCTCAACCCCATAGAAAATCTTTGGAGGGAGTTGAAAGTCCGTGTTGCCCAGTGACAGCCCCAAAACATCACTGCTCTAGAGGAGATCTGCATGGAGGAATGGGCCAAAATCCCAGCAACAGTGTGTGAAAACCTTGTGAAGACTTACAGAAAACGTTTGACCTCTGTCATTGCCAACAAAGGGTATATAACAAAGTATTGAGATGAACTTTTGTTATTGACCAAATACTTATTTTCCACCATAATTTGCAAAGAAATTCTTTAAAAATCAGACAATGTGATTTTCTGGATTTTTTTTTTCTGATTCTGTCTCTCATAGTTGAAGTGTACCTATGATGAAAATTACAGGCCTCTCTCATCTTTTTAAGTGGGAGAACTTGCACAATTGGTGACTGACTAAATACTTTTTTGCCCCACTGTGTGTGTGTGTGTGTGTGTGTGTGTGTGTGTGTATTTTTTATATATATATATATATATATATATATATATATATATATATATATATATATATATATATATATCAAGCCTTAATTTTTTATTGAACCCTTTCAGTCAGGCTTTTGCAATCTGCATAGCACTGAATCTGCGCTCTTAAGAGTTGTTAATGACCTCCTGCTCTCAATTGATGCTGGTCATCTCAATGTCCTTGCTCTCTTGGACCTCACAGCTGCCGGACACTGTACATCATGAGATACTCATTTCCAAACTATCTTCTTCTGGTATTACTGGCTTAGCTTTAGCCTGGTTTCAGTCATATCTAGCAAACAGGCAACAGTTCATCTCTATTGGTGTTCATAAATCATTCACTGTTACTGTTGCTCAAGATGTGCCTCAGGGTTCTGTCCTTGGTCCCCTTCTTTGTATGTTTCTCCTATAGGCCAGCTTATTCGTAACCATGGCCTTAACTTTCATCGTTATGCTGATGACATTCAAATCTACATCACTATCACCCGTTCCATATCCTCTGTCCAGCTGCTAAGGACTTGCATCACTGACCTTAAGCAATGGCTGCATAAGAACTGCCTTAAACTTAATGGTAGCAAAACAGAGGTTCTATTAGTAGGTACCAAAAGATAGGTTCTGAACTTCTCCAATTTTACTATTGATGTTGATGGTGTGTCTATTAGTCCTTCCCAAGTTATAAAAAACCTTGGAGTTCTCTTTGACTCCACCCTTACGTTTGAACCCCATTTTAAACTCATTACTAAGAATGCTTTCTTTCACCTCTGCAATATTGCATGTCTCCGCCCTCTTCTCTTGGAAACTGATGCCAAAATGTTGGTCAATGCATTTATCTTTTCTGGTATTAACTATTGCAATTCTCTCTTTTATGATCTCCCTGCCACATTGCTCAACTGCCTGTAGTACATCCAAAACTTAGCAGCTGGAGTCCTCACACTCACCAAGCGCACTGCTCACATTACTCTTGTTTTACAGCAACTGCATTGGTTGCCAGTTATCTCTCGGATTAAATACAAAATCTTGTTTTTAACCTATAAAGCTCTTCATGGTTTCGCCCCTTCCTATCTCTGTGAGCTAATTCATTTGTACTGTCCCTCCCGCTCCCTCAGATCTTCTGTCTGTGGACTTCTGACTGTCCCACGTTTTAAACTGGCATCTATGGGTAGCAGATCATTCAGTGTTGCTGCTCCTAAACTTTGGAACTCATTACCACAATCACTTTGTGACTGTTCCACTCTCTCTTCCTTCAAAGCTAACTTGAAAACTTTCCTCTTTACCTCACACTACTCTTCCTAGTGTGGCCTTTTTTCTTTTTTTTTTGGTAACTCCTGTGTAAAACGTCCTTGGGTTTGTGAAAGGCGCTACATAAATTGAACTTATTATTTTATACACACACACACACACACACACACACAGTACAGAGGCTCCAAATTGGGAAATTGCAAAGAGGGAGATTCTCCCTCTCTGCGAGTAGCTCAGAGGGAGACAAGTTTGAGTGCCATAGGCGTGAAGGCGAGTTTTATATATACACACACACACACACGCATATATTATACACACACACACACACACACACACATTATATATATATGTGTGTGTGTATAATGATGTATATATGATTCACCACATTTCGTGTCAATTAAATCTTATTAATAGTAACAGATCTAGATAAATCCAGTGACTATAGCCCAAACTTTAATATGCCTAAAGTCATTGTTAATGTCAATAATGACTATTATAAATTGCCAGTGGTAGACCCTCTGATGATAATGTTCTTCTAATAATATTCTAATGCCGCTTTTCCACTACAAACGCGGCTGAGTTGGGCTGAGCCGTGCCATGCTGAGTCAGGCTGAGTCGAGCTGAGCGGGGCTATTGGAGTTGCATTTCGACTACAACCGTGCTGAACCGTGCTGGCTGGAAGTGGGTGGACACATTGGGTGGAGTTAGCGAAAGTGGGTGGACGTCACGTGATGTCGTTAAGCGGCGCAAACAGTGACATCAGTGATCTTTTAAGCGGTAGTCTCACAACCTGGATAGTAAACAATAAACATGGAGTCGTTAGTGTTGCTGGTCTTGGTGCTGTGGCTTGTTGTCACCGACAACAGATACTGGCAAGAGCGTATAGATGAGGCGAGGCACATAAAGCTTCAGAAATTCTCGTAATTCGTAATTCTTCTTCTTCCGGGTTTACGGTGTTTACAGATCCCAGCGTGCTCGCGGGGCGTGTGTGGGCGTGTGAGGACACTCCTCCTCACCAATCAGTGCACAGGGGAGTGTCTCCTCACGCCCCTAGCCCCACTCGGCTCGGTTTGGCTCGCTTCAGCCCCACTCCAAAACCGTGCGAGTTTTGGGTGCTAAGCAGGGCTGAAGCGAGCTGAGTCGTGCTCTTCTGAGGTAGTCGAAATGCGAGCCGTGTCGGGCTGAAGTGAGCTGAAGCAAGCTGAAGTGAGCTGAAAAAGGGTAGTGGAAAAGGGCCATAAGTCTAAGTTAGTAAAAGTCAGACAAGTTCGTTAGAATCTAACGTCTGGTCTGGTGATCTAACCTTGTCAGATATAGGGTCGTCTTGCTGCCGTCCAAAATAGTCCGCCATTCGTCCCTGGCGACCATCGTGACGGGTGATCCGAAATTTATCTTGGTGATTTTCTTATATTTTTTCTTCGTAGTTTGGCTTTCACCATTTCCACCAACGGAACGTCATTTCATTATCTCATTCAAAAGAACATAAAGTTAAAGACGAGCAGGCGATAAATGCAGACGCAAAAAAACAACAAACAAAATGGCTGAGTCACGGGGTTTCTCATTCTCTCGCACATATCATTAATAGTGCCATCTGTATGCTTTATTGGTAACTGCTAAGACATTGGGTGGCTCAGTGTGACCCCACGGTGCACCGAATTCCGCTTGATTCATATGCGCGCTTGATCTGTGCATGCATGCCTCCGGCATTCACTCCAATCCCCCCATTATGCCGATCGGTGTACCGACCGGGGAATTGGCATATACCGCGGGGTACACACTTGAGTCCACCCATACAATGTCAGACACATGAAAAGCGGAAAGTCAACTATTAATTTTCGTCAACATAAACGTATCAAGTTCAGGGCCGTAGGCAACATTTTAAAATCGCCGAGGTCCGTGATGCGCAAAGCGCGCGCCAAAAAATGTTTGACTTATTTAAATGAGAGGGATGAATTACACGCCACACAAGAGATCTATTCCTGAAATAACTTTTAATGGTGTTTGAACTGAATATCATCATCAGGTTTGAAAACAAAAACTCATGTATGTGGCAAGAGTAAGAATAATTTAAGCTTGTTTAATGGTTTGATCTGGCCCAAGCAATGAGGACAAAACTGTGCTGCTTCAAAAATGTAAATTTAACAGCTTGATGAAAGTGCGCTGATGGTTACCATGAAAACCCCGTGTCTCCTGCACTGCGTTCCTCCCCTGAGTCACGCGCTCATTCGGTTTTGTGTTCTTGGTCTCAGAGCCGCGTGCACGAAACAGACACAGAAGACAGAATCAATGTTTAACATAATTAACAATGCACTTTTTATGGAGACATTTTAATGTTATTCTTTATTTTTTTTATCCAGTTGAATATTTAGTATTTAGCGTACAAATGTATTTTCAGCTCTTAAAAATGACCGAGGTCCGGACCTCAGTGGCCTCATAGCTGGCTACGGCCGTGATCATATTATATACTGTTTTAACTAATCATGTGTAGGAAGGGCGGGCGGGAGATTTTTATGTTGTCAGCGGGAGGTCGGGAGGATTTTCTAATGTTCCCTAAAGTGGGAGATCTCCCGCCCATGGCGGGAAATTTGGAGCCTCTGACTGTATATGTTTTCAGCCTCGACTTAAACACTGACTGAGTCCCAAACACTACTTGGAAGGCTGTTTCATAACTGAGGCTTTGTAAGGAGAGGCTCTGCCCCCTGTTGTAACCTTCACTATATGAGGTACCAGCAGATAGCCTGTACCTTTTGATCAAAGTAGGTTTGGCAGGTCATAAAGGACTAGAAGTTCACTCAGGTACTGTGGTGCAAAACCATTCAGTGCTTTAAAAAGGTCAATAGTAGCATTTTATATTCAATATGAAATATGATTGGGAGCCAATGCAATGTGGTCATATCTTCTAGTTCTAGTAAAGACTTTTGCTGCTGCATTTTGAACCAACTGGAGCTCATTTATGCACTTATTGGAACATCCAGACAGTAAGGCATTACAATAATCCAACCTAGAGGTAACAAAAGCATGAAATAGTTTTTTCTGCATCATGTAGTGATGCATGTCTTGACTTAGCAATATTTCTGACATGAAAGAAGGCTATCCAGGAGTTTTAAAACAACAGACTGGAGTCAATCACCACACCAAGATCTCTTACTGCTGCACCTGAAGAAAGAAAGGCCATCCAGAGTTACTACGTAACTGTGAATATGGGTCTGGATGTGCACCTCTAAAGTGGCAATCTTCTCCTTCAGAGAACTAACTAATCTGTACTTGTCACAAATAAAGCTGTCACTAATGATGGAGGAAGAATGACTAAACAGCTTGCACTCGGCACACTGAAGAAGCTGAAGGTGTGCTCTGATGAATGGATTTACATTTCTTAATTGAAGAGCTGTGGATATTAAAAGCAGATCTGATGTGGATGGCCTTCGCTTGCTGCTTTGCACGGGGGAGTACAGACTCTGTTGGTACCTCATATATTGAAGGTGACATCTGGGGGGGGGGGGGGGGGCAGAGCCTTTTCTTACAAAGCCCCAGAGTTATGGAATAGCCTTCCAAGTTGTGTTTGAGACTTGGACATGGTCTGCGTTTAAAGTCTAGGCTGGAAAATGTATCTGTTTAGTCAAGCCTTTTGTTAGTCTTCTTTGGTAAAGTAGGACTATCTAGATATCTTTGGGCATAGAGTGTTTTGCAAAACTGAAATATATGGATGCTGTCACCCCCCCCCCCACACACACACACATGTTCTCAGGTTTGTTGATGGAGTGGGGGGCTGCTTGATGTCCCAGGGTGCCCTCATGTCCATGTTACCATCTGGCTCTCCCTTTTAGTTATGCCATCATAGTTATTCTTGCCGGAGTCCCCAACTGCGCTCAGTGCACAACATATATGGTTCTTAACCATTCGGTGAGAACAGGCATACCCACCAACCTACATTCTTCACTCGCTGTCCCTTCCCCTCTGTCAAATGTCGATCCTGAGACACCAGTGATGTTGACCTCTTCTACTCCTCAGACCTGCCTGATCCATCCTGATGCCCTATGTCTGACTGGAGTCTTCTCGCATTGCTCCTGTGGAAGATGGCCCCATGTGGACAGTCGAAAGTTGCACTTGCAGGATGGCTCTGGACACTTACAGTTTTGCTATGATGACTGAGGACTACAGCTGACATGGAGACTTGAGTGCAAAATCGTTCATCAATGAACAGTTGATAACCTCAGCAAAATAGACTTCATACTAAAATTATAATGAATTTCGTGGTGACAATTGTACTTTGACTATACAGGACACAGTGATAGCATGATCAATAAATTGCTTCAGTTATCATCCAAATGAGGATGGGTTCCTTTCGAGTCTGGTTCCTCACTCATGTCATCTGAGGGAGTTTTTCCCTTGCCACCATCACCACAGGCTTGCTCATCATGGATAAGTTAGGCATAAAATTACCTACTGTTTAAAGTCTTTAGTTTTCTGTAAAGCTGTTTTGTGACAATGTCTGCTGTTAAAAGTGCTATACAAATAAACTTGACCATGACCTGTATGTCTATGATGACATTCATGTCCCTCTATGTAAACTTCTGACTGCAACTTAAATGTTACATGATGCTGTTGGATCTTGCTGTCTGGACTGTGATGTCAAGATAAGGTTTGCCAGGAAAATGGGCACATGATTTGAGTCCATTCAGCCACAAGAGCATTAAGGAAGTCAGGCAGTGATGTTGGGCAAGGCAGCTTGGTGTATAGCTTGTCTTTCAATTTGTGACCCCTCACCGAATCCAGGGACACATGTCGGCCGAAACGAATCCGAGATAATCGCAAAAGAAGCATTTTTTTTCGAAATTTGTGATTTGTTTTTTTCCATCATGTGCAAGTTGAGATCTTGAAGAATTAAATCAGTATTTCAGATAATAGATTGTTTTGTTGGAAAAGCATACATTTTTTGTTGCAAATTGTCTCGTTTTTGTCAGGACTGTAGCCTGCTGGGGGGTGTGGGTAAATTACCATATGGGCCATTCACATGATGATTTAAGTCATTTGTTGTTTTTTTTCTGCGAATCAGCTGTATGATCCGAGTTGAGCGCATGGCTACTTAACTGCATACAGGCGTGTGATTTCACTATGGAATGAGTTACTAAACAGAGCGCAGAGGAACAAACACCGCGAAGCAAACAGACACACGGTATTTACATCGGAGATCACCATTTCTAGCAAAAAAAAAAAACGCAACCTCATTTTCCAGATTGAATGGAATACTTGAATGATTGGATGATACACGGACCGTTCTAGGACTACATTCCATCGGAGGCATTGGTGCGTGCAAGGCGCCGTTTCTCTTTCTGATGGGGTAAGTTTATTAATCTAAGGCTGTGTGGTTATTTTTGCATGTAACGGAGAGTGTTGTGGTTTGGTTAAGCCTAGGTCACAACCGGACGTACGATTTTTTGGCCGTGTGATTTTTGGCGTTTCCCAAATCGCTGCATTTTTTTTTTTTGTTCACGGAGAAAGACGCGTGTTGGCCGTAAGTTTGTCTTGCAACCTGAAAAAAACGTAAGCGCCCGTAGAGTTTGTTTGACATGACAAAGAACCTCTGCGGCCGGTCTGCGGCTCGAAAATCAGCACGTCACGCGCGCTCTTGTGCTTTTCACACGCACGCTCTCGTGCGTTTCATGCGCGCTCTCCGTGTGTTTCTTGCGTTTTTTGCATGTAGACCGGCCATAGGAGCACGGTACGGCCGGTTGTGACCGAGGCTTTACATGAAACTAGTGTTGTGTTAGTTGTGTCATCATTGTGCTATCTTTCTTTCTTACGGTGTGAGTAATTTTTCAACCACAAAACGTTAAAGTATACTTTAGGACTTATTTTTGTACTTCATAATTGTGTTGGGCATACTTTGCATGGAAGGAAAATTGACGTGGTGATCTTTGTTTACATGAAAGTAGCATCGTGCTAGCTCGTAGGGGGTAGGGCTTTCCTTAATGTCATGCAAATGAGCACCATTATGTGCCCGCCCTACACCCAGAGTAGCTGAGATGGAAAACTTTGAGGGCGATTTTCTCCCTTTTCTGTTTTAAAGGATATGGGACATGGATTTTTTTCTGGGCATAATTATGTATAAAGGACATAAGAAATGCCATCTAAATCACTGCAGGGCGTCAAAAATGTGAAAATCATCACATTATTCAAGTTTTTTTATACATCAGCGTAAAACAAGGATTCGTTAATGAGCTAGGTGGTCACGTGACCCGTGACGTCACAAAAACTTTCCAAGGAGCCAGCGCTTGGGAATCTAATGTAAACAGGTTACCGAAATGGACACCACTGACAGTGATATTCCCGATGTTTCACAGAGATGTGAAGTTAGACCCTATCAATTCGAACCGATAGCTGGAAATTCACATGAACATGGATCTTGTCTTTACTCTGACGGGTCAGATGATTCTGAGAGTGAGAGTTCATTCAGTCCCCATGAAACTGAAAGCGGTCAGCTCGATGACACTTCCTGGTAAGTTAAAAACAATTCTGCTCAAAGGCTAATGATCTGTTGAAAGAAGTATTATTTTTGTATCATACATTGAAAGTTCATCATAGATCTAGCTAAAGTCCGTTGCAAGCTAGTTTTTTTTTTGCTGATATTTTTCGAGATTGATTGAGATACAATGCTTCCAGAGTCCGAGATGAAAACATTCAAAATGGCGAAACGAGTCAGAATTATGATAATCAATAATCGATACACCCAAAATTATAATACTAATCCTTACCTCGGCTTTCAGTCGCTTAGCGAATGCACCTCATGATGGCCGTAGCACTTCGGGTTTCACTCCGCCGTCTTGTTCCTGAATTGGGACGTTGGGAACGGCTCCATCTTTAAGTAGCCTCTTAAATTTGGCTTGGCAATTAATATCGCTCAGTACCTGAGTATTAATGTTGAAAGAATCCTCAGTGAAATGGTCCGAACACAGTTTGTGGGAAACAGTAGGTGCAAAGTTTTTTCAACAGGTGTTCTGTAAAGTTATCCTACCTCTTGGATTTGTCCTACCAAGCCTACTGCGCATGCGCGAAGCCTACTGCGCATTAGTGATGGGAATTTCGGCTCTTTTTCGGGAGCCGACTCTTTTGGCTCTTCTTACCATAAGGAGCCGGCTCTTTCAGCTCCCAAACGGCTCCTGAGATTTTATTTTTTATTTAATTGCTGCAATTAACTAGTTAATTAATTACATTATTTATGTTTTATCAATAGGATGTTTTCCATTTTATTTTTTAGTTTTTGTAGCCATTGTAAAGCTTTGTAAAGTATAGCAGTGTAACAATGTTCTAGCTATAGAAATAAAACTTACTTACCAATTAATAAATTATTTTCTCACAAACATAATGCAAAACTGTGTTATATTACCAATATAAAATACACAGAAGACATCAACTGTTTATCCTTTATGGCTTTATTTCACACTCGACCTTGAACAAAATGCCACAAAATAAATTATGAAGTATAAATCAGGCCTAAGAAACTATGAAGCAAAGTTGGAAATTATTTTAACAAACACAGAACAATGTGCAACAAAATATTTTATTAAATAAAATATTAGACTCCTCTCCCCTGCGCTCCACAGCTTTAAGCATTACACCAATTTTCGTATTTTCGCAGCTGTGAATGACATCAACCCCCCCCCAACCAAAAAAGGTAGGCGTACACCATGCTACTTTTTTTCCTTTGAATGGTAATAGACAACACAAAGACGCAATCGGACAGCAACTTTTTTTGTGAAAGTCTCTCTCTCTCTGAGGCACCTAAGGACAAAAAACTAATTCGGCTCCCCAACTCGGCTCCCACCGAAGAGCCGGCTCCCGTCGTTCACTTCAAAGAGCCGGCTCTTTGAACCGGATCGTTCGCGACCGACACATCACTACTGCGCATGCGCAGGTGAGCCCACACTTTCCTCAGCTTCAGGTCCTTGGGGAATGCAAAAAAACTTACTCCAGGGCATTTCCCATTGGAATTATTGCAACCATAAGCAGCACAATACACCATGATGTTCAATGTACGTTAAAGACTATAAAAAAAATTTTCTTGTCATCCACTTCTCCATTCATCTACCCGCTTGTGCTGTGCCCGAAAGTTTTTGTGACGTATGATCACGTGACAGCGGCTCTTCCGGTTGTAGAAAATGCATATCGGAAGTCGAGCAGAAATGCCATATAATCATCACGAATATAACGATTTTGCTGAATTTAATAGATGATTTTGTATTTGTTGATGCAATTAATTCATATTTTTAATGGAAAGAAACTGATATAGCGTGCATTTATGTTTCATGTCCCATATCCTTTAAGAGGTATACACTTTCAAAAGGCCACACATTCTTCAAATATTGTCAGATCTCCACATGGAAGGCATCATTGGAAAGCTTAGAAACTGTACTTTCTGAATCTGTCAATAACTCAAAATGCCCCCGGGCCGACATGTGTCCCTGGATTCTGTGATCTGCCACATTTATCCCAAAGGTATTAATTAGGGCTGAGGTATGGGCTCTGTGCATGCCACACCAACCTTGGGAAATGAGTCTGGAATGTCTTTATGGACCTCACTTTGTGCACGGAGGCACTGTCAAGCTGGAAAAGGCTTGGGTTAGACCCCTTAGTTCCAGTGGAAAAACTAATTCTACAACATACAAAGATATTCAAGACAATTGTGTACCTACAAATTTGTGAAATGTGCGAGATGGTCAGCTTTTGGACACAGTGTATGACCTCTCAATTTGGTCCCCTTAATATGAAGGAAAACGGCAAAACTATTGACAATATCTAACTTAACAAAAGCACAGCTACACACCCTTAAACATCCAGGTGCATATAAAGAGAGAAACAAAAAAAGTCCTGAGTTTAGAAGTTTGAGGCAACTCACTGATGTATACAAAAGGCTATTAAGCCATGTTTGTGAGGCTAAATTAATCAAACTCTGTAGAAGGTGCAGGTCTGTGTCCATTGTACAAATGGAGCCCAATTGCCCATCTGTGCCAATCTTGAGGGGAGTTTCTAATAGTAATTCCACTTTAAATCATGGATGCCTCCCTCATTAGAAAGAGATTTGTCTGGCTGCTTTACAGTACTACTCGACATACACACCTCTGACTACGCTGGTCTGCAGCAGTGCACCAGGTTTGGTGCACTTGGATCAATTTTAATTTGTTTGATCATGTAAAACATCGCCAAGGCCCCAGAGTGGCACAACAGAAAAAAAAAAACATTTGCCAATAATTAGGGTATGGGGTCTCTGAATGTGTTACACTGCCCTATGGCACCAGGAGCACCATCGATTGCAGGTTGTCTTTGCATGTCTGAGGTGGTGTTTACATTAGACCGTATCCGTCTCGTTTTCGTCGCGGATGCACTGTCCGTTCACATTAAAACGCCGGGAAACGACTCCACAGGCGGAACAACTTGAATCCGCCAGGGCCCACGTATTCAACCCAGTTCGTATCTCATCCGGTGCTGTGTAAACATTGAGATACAAGGAAACGCAGTGCTGAGCTCTAGCTGATGTCGTCATTGGACAACGTCACTGTGACATCCACCTTCCTGATTCGCTGGCGTTGTTCATGCCACGTTGGTCATGTGACGCGACTGCTGAAAAACGGCGCGGACTTCACTTCCTGCTATTGTTTCCACCTTGTATCACCTTTTTGTTTTTCATTAAAGAGTATAAAAGTATGAATATAATGCTTTGCTTTGTCATTCTTAATGTTGTTCATGGTAAGATGCAAATACTGCCCATTGTGTAGTTATGATTGTCTTTAGGCTTGCCATCCTTCCACTTGCAAGTGGTGAGTGACTTGCGCATGCCCGATATGCACTGGGATCACACACACAGCGGCTCAGTCCCGAATCACTGCTCGTGCGCTTCACTCACGCGCTCTGTGAGCTGCGCAGGGCCGGAGTGCGCACCCTCCAGAGGGCACTCGCTGTTCAGGGTGGAGTGATTTGGAGCGCAGCCGCTGAGGAGGAAGTGCTGAGCCGCACTGACACATTTCAACTTACGTGCCGTCTAATTAGTCATGTGATTAGCGTATCCGTGTATTGGCGTTGCTGTGTGCACGCGAATCATGTATTGGCGTTGCTGTGTGCACGCAAATCGTTTTAAAAACGTTAATCTGATGATCCGCTGATACGGTCTAATGTAAACACCACCTGAGTAACCACATGTTCATCCTACCCTCCCCAGTTGATGGTTGTGTGATGGGGGAGAGTTACCTAGGTGGGTGGGAATTGGCAAGACCAAATTGGGGAGAAAATAGGGGTACAAAAGAAAAGATTGACATTATCATTTAGTTTCCTAAAGTTTGAATAGCTCTTTAAGTGGAATGCTGGAATTCTAGTAGTGATCTTTGGAACTCTTGCATACCATGTTAAAGAATATGTGAATGTTCTTTAAAAGCCAATCAAATCCCAAAAAATAAACTGTTTGCCAGTCATGGCAAGTGCCCTGAAGTGCCCCCTGCATGTTTTAATTCAAAATAAAAACGTCAATTTATCCACTTTTAAAAGCTGTGACATCGCTAAAAATAGGCTTATCTGGCTACGGCCATTTGCACAGAAACCAGATATCCACTTGTGACGTACCTTACATGCTCATACACTGTTTGCCTTAGTAACAGAGGCATTGATGCAAATTCTTTTTTGTAGTTTTGCTGTGAAAAAAAAGGAAAAAAAAAAAAAGACATAGCATGCATTGTAAATCATGGAGATTTTTACACTGTCTGCAGCATATCACTTGAGAAGCGATGTAGAAGCAGTGTATCCACTAGGCCTAGGTTTAGTCATGTGGTGTGAGATGTCACAATCTCAAGTTCTCTCATGTAATTTGCAGTCGGAGCACAATAACCTCGGAGAGAGTTAGATGACAGTGCCCAGAAAAGTTTCATTTTAAAAGAAAAATAATCAGTACAAATATAAAGGAATAATTGAACATGTCTTGTATGGATATGATGTGTCAATCTAAAGGAGTTTATTTTTTGGGGTTTTGTTTGGCTTTAAAGCAAAATTGCAGGATTCATTTCAGAGGACTAAGACCTGCACTCCAAATTTGTTAAATGAATCACATTCAGCATGCAAAGATGCACATGTGCAAACAGGACATGATATCTCAAAATGGCACGATATCTCAAAATGGCACAATACATGCACCAAAAAGGACTTGGTTATGGTCAGTGTCATAAAAAGATGCCAACACATGCCAGCGACCAGTGGTTTTCTCCACCTCCACAGATGGTCTGCGCTGGCTACTCAATGTTCATGTGATTTATATCGTATCCACTGCCCATAATTTGCTGCAAATCCAGTTATTCCACCATGAAATTGTCTTTGATTGGGGTCTAGCATGACTAGAAGTGGCGCTATATTTGTTGATCAATTCTCGCAATCTGACTGGCTGAGCCGGACCACGTGACCAGGCCATAGCACATGTCAGTTACACCATGTTACAGAGCCAGGCAGCATACTACAGAGGGTAACTGAGAAAAGTCAGGCACACATACATCTGAAGGGAAAATTTCATACATATTTTGCAAGTATTTTACAGGGAAATGGTTAGTAACTTATTAGCTGAGAATGCACCAGAAGGCATGTAAAAATTTCAGTATTCTCCGGGGGGGGGCAATGCCCCTCCAGTATTAACATGCCCTAGGTGCACCACGGAGACTTTGCCACCACAAATTCCAGAACCACCTACTAGTGTTTGGTTTTTTTGTTTTGTTTTGTTTTTAAGCTGGCTACTTCAGATTTTATGGAGAACCTGGATATTAGCTAGACTGTGTTTCCAGCAGTTGTTCAAGGAACTCATGAAAATATACACGTGGTTAAGAAACCCCCTTCAAATAGATCAATGTTATACTGTGACCCATCTCAGAACTTTAACATTTTGTTTATAAATTTTGGGGTCAGGGCTGAGGTCCGGCAGAGTGACGGGAGGGGAGCAGATCAGCAATAATGTCCAAGAGAAAAGGGAGAAACTTGACAGAACTGGTCATTTCTCCTTCCCCAATTACTAATAGCTCAGAGTTTGAGTGCTAGATAGTAACTTTAGATTGTATACAGCTCTGGAAAAAAATTAAACTCTTTAAATTTTTCTTAAATCAGCAGCTTTATGTATGGCAGCCATTTCATGCTAGTGTCTAGGCTGGAATTCCAACACAAGTTCACCTCATTTTACTTGAGGTACCGATTAGGTGATCGCCTGAACCAAATTTTATTTACATGAGAGAAAAAAGTATAAAAACCACTGCTGTGGTCATCACTATCCTCTTGCAGTAGGACTCATTTGGATGGCCAAATCAGTGCCAGTAGTACCTTAAATTTACTTGAAATCCAAAAATATCTATTAATCATGCCAAGAGCATTAAAGTGATCTACCAGGAAATTTTGAAATTAGATGGTTATGAAATGTCATACATCAACACGATGTTCTAGCTGGGGGGGGAACCCCACCCACATTAAAAGTTGTAACATCAGACCGTTGGGCCATTTCCCTGGGTGCAGCCATACCGTATTAGCCAGATACATGTATTAGAAGACGAAAACAAGGATGGTGCTGCATGACGTAGGATCCCACATGTCTTCCTCATTCCGTCGTGGCTCCAAGACATTTGGCCGAGTGGCTTCATCAAGTAAAGCGAGAAAATGAATTGTGCAGTAAGCATTTTACAGAAGATTTTGTGGAGAACTTGTATGGGGGGAACCCACCCTCCCATCCACTGGGAAAAAGTGAGACACAAGGCAGAAACAACTGAAGCCAGATGCGATCCTGGCTGTTTTCGCCATAAAACACTGACTGCACATTGTCACATCAAATTGATGGAAGATAAGCACTTTTTTTTAATAAACAGGCAATAACCTAGCCACTATATTTTGATTCCTTTTCTAATACTACATTGCCATAATTTTTGTGGAGAAAAGCAAACAAATTGACCAAGAAGTCACATTAGACCATAAGATTATACAATAGTCTAGTTGTCACACGTCTGCACATCGGCATGCACAACAGGACTCTCAGGTGCGCTACGAAGAACACACCTGTACAGGATTAAGGTGTAGTCAACACACCTATATAAGGATTCAGAATGCAGACTTACTTTGCAAAGTATTGTACTGTTGTGACATTTCCTGGTTTCTGATTCCTGTTCCTTGTTTTTGACCTGCCTTCTGTCTACAATACTGTGTTCATGCCTCGCACGACCTTTTGCCCATTTTACTGTTCAAGATATGCCTGCCAATTTGGACCGTTTGCACTTTTCTTCATTGTAAAGATTTTCTGCACTTACATCCGTCTCCACCCATCCCTGACAATACTTCACCCTGCTAACACTAGTATAACATGCACTTGTACACCTCCACTGTGCTCGTGGAAAATGACATCATGCATGATGGAGTTATGGCAGCCTCCCTGATGTCAAAAAAGTCCTATCTATTCTCATCACTTTCATGGTTGTCATTAAGAACAAATTCAACATGTAGCTTTTTTAATAAAGGACAGACTGACTTTGCTCAATTTGCTTGGGAGATATTTTCTTTAAAAAGAAAAAGGGTTCAATTCTGGTTTTACTGGCAGAGGAACACCATGAGCGTCAGGTTGCTTCCACCCTCAAAATTTCAAAGATGGCAGTTCATAAGAATAAGGTCAAGCAGCAGACACTGGGACAACAAAGTAACAGACTGCCAGTGGGTAAAAAGGACTCACCACTGACTTCAACTGCTTCAAATGTCACCCAACAACCATAGGATGACATCAAGTGACCTAACAAAAAGAATGGCAAATGGCAGCTGGGGTTAAGTGAATGGCAAGGACAGTTCGAAACAGGCTCCTCCAGGCAAAGCTGGGGGGGAGCCCTTCATCAATTAGAAGTAAAGAAGAGTCAGGCTGAGGTTTGCTAAATATTATAAGGATTGGATCATAGAGGACTGGAATAAGGTCATCTCTGATGAGTCCAATTTTCAGCCCCCCCAGTTGGATAACCATTAGACAGAGACCTGGAGAAACCTACAAGCCACAGTGTCACATACCCATTGTGAAATTTGGTGGAGGATCGGTGATGATCTGGGGGTGCTTCAGCAAAGATGGAATGGGGCAGATTTTTGTCTGCAAAGGACATTATCAAGCCATGTACAACACTATCCTGGAAGAAAACTGGCTTCCTTCTGCTCCGACAATGTTCCCCAACTTTGAGGATTGGGTTTTCCAGCAGGACACTATTCCATGCCACACAGCCAGGTCAATCAAGGTGTGGACAGAGGACCACAAGATCCACACCCTGTCATGGCCAGCCCAATCTCCAGACCTGAACCCCACTGAAAAACTCTGGAATGTGATCAAGAGGAAGGCAAATGGTCTCAAGCAATCAAACAAAGCTGAGCTGATTGAATTTTTGCACCAGGAATGACATAATGTCACCCAACAGCAATATGAAAGAGTGGTGGAGAGCATGCCAAGACCCATGAAAAACACCTGATCCTTTCACCATATTTACTGATATGACCTAGCCATCTTTTCGACAACACCTAGTCCACTGTTAAAGGAATTATTACACTGCAACCCCACTATAACAAACTTCCTATGAATTTTCACTTAATGAACCAAGTTTGTGCCCCCTGCCTTTCGTGAGTCAACATATTCATATTTAAAAAACATTGAGCCATGCACTCCTCCCCCCGAGACAAACAATAAGTAATCAAGTCTGCAGTGACGTTAATATGTCAATGCCATAAAACAAAGGCTTAACTAGCCTCGCTTAGGTGTCAATCACCAACAATTATTGAGAACAGTGAGCAAAGGTTTGATAAGAGGATGAAATGACTGCTGATACTGCTAAACTTAACACCTGGTTTAAGTGTACCGGCAACATTTATGTACCACCACCACCCAGCCCTGTGGTGCGACATAAATGATAGTGATTTGAAATATAAGAATGAACTGTATGGTGAAGAGTTAGAAAAATAGTGAGTCAGTGGGTGGACAGTGACAACGATACACTCGTAACCTCCATTTCCATAACAGACAAACAAATCACCTCAGTTTGTGATCCTTTAACTCCATTAATGAACTATGATAGTGACTCAGAAGGAGAAATTTATCATAAGGAGAACATGCCTAAAATTAAAGCAGTCCAGGATTACAAGTTTCTTTGGCAAGTAAAACTGATGGGACACCAGTATTGTACTTTCACTAACTGAACGCACGCAACATCTCACCGAGCTGCTACTCACGTCCACACCAGACTCAAGCTCATGAGGACTAACTGCCATGCACCTATTGCTGATCAGAGTGCATGATAAGGCCTCTGATAACACACTGAAATATATGTGCTGTATCTTGTGTTTCTGTAATGCCCTTCTCATTTTGAATATTTGGATTCTGCCTTTCATTACTGCCTCAGCCATTCTATTTGTACCTCGCACGACCCTTGCCTGTTTCCTCACTCTGCTTTGCATTACATTTTGGATCCGTTTGCCTACTTGTTTGTAAATAAAAACATTTTCTGCAATTACATCTGTTCATCTGCCCCCTTTACAGGACAAATAGAAAAAGAGTGACTCCTTTCCTTTACTTCATCAATATGTAAGCAAATTAACTTGTTTTATGCAATAGTGATTGGTGTGACAAGTGAGTCCATTTCAGCATTGCAAACTTTTCAGTATAACAAACTATTTGGATGTCCCCCAAGGAGCTCATTATTGCAGGGTATAACAGCATTGTTGAATTATTGATTCTGATTGGCCATTGCGTTTTATTCTTTAGTTATGGTGATTTCATTCAAGTAAATTAATTTCTTGAAAAATCAAACTGAAGATTTAATAGCATAATACAAAAGGGTCACTAGAGCAATGAACACATATGCAAGGGCTGCAGTACTGACCACATAGCAAACAGATTAAGACAGAACAGTCTTACCTTGACATCTCGATGAATAACATTGTTGTCATGGCAGTAGCGCAGTGCTTCTAATATCTGATGCATGTAGTGGCTGAGAGTGGTGAGAAAGATAGATAGAGAGAAAGTGTTCCAAACTGTACAGCAATTTGTCACTCAGACTTATCTGGGGGGGGGGATGGCTACATACCTGCCCACAGCCTAACTATAGACAAAACCTGCATCTGCCCTCTTCACAATTTCAAAACAAAGATCTGCACCATCCATACTACAAGCAGAAGAACAGAGTTAGAAAAATAGCCATTTTTATACACATATGCCAATTCCCAAAAGCAAGACAGACACTTACAACTCAAAAACCATTTAGAGCATTCCATCTGAGCTGTAAGTTTCCAGAAGTTCTACAATGTGAGGATGCTTCAGCATGTGACAGATACTAGCCTCTCGCTTCAGATCTATAAAGGGGGGGGGGACGACAAAAAACACACCCACCCACATGGCACACATCAGTTTAGTCATTTTAATAAAGCCCAGAGTTTGCAAGTTTCATACCTTTGTGTCTTTTGTAACTGCCCATTTATCAATAAAATGACCTTTGCATGTGTGGGTTGTGTTGAATGGGATTCCTCAGTGAGCACACAGCACCAAACCACATGATATACAACCCCAATTCCAGAAAAGTTGGGACAAAAGTACAAATTGTAAATAAAAACAGAATGAAATCATTTACAAATCTCAAAAACTGATATTGTATTCACAATAGGACATAGACAACATATCAAATGTCGAAAGTGAGACATTTTGAAATTTCATGCCAAATATTGGCTCATTTGAAATTTCATCACAGCAACGCATCTCAAAAAAGTTGGGACAGGGGCAATAAGAGGCTGGAAAAGTTAAAGGTACAAAAAAGGAACAGCTGGAGGACCAAATTGCAACTCATTAGGTCAATTGGCAATAGATCATTAACATACTGGGTATAAAAAGAGCATCTTGGAGTGGCAGCGGCTCTCAGAAGTAAAGATGGGAAGAGGATCACCAATCCCCCTAATTCTGCGCCAACAAATAGTGGAGCAATATCAGAAAGGAGTTCGACAGTGTAAAATTGCAAAGAGTTTGAACATATCATCATCTACAGTGCATAATATCATCAAAAGATTCAGAGGATCTGGAAGAATCTCTGTGCGTAAGGGTCAAGGCCAGAAAACCATGCTGGGTGCCCGTGATCTTCGGGCCCTTAGACGGCACTGCATCACATATGGGCATGCTTCTGTATTGGAAATCACAAAATGGGCTCAAGAATATTTCCAGAGAACATTATCTGTGAACACAATTCACCATGCCATCCGCCGTTGCCAGCTAAAACTCTATAGTTCAAAGAAGAAGCCATATCTAAACATGATCCAGAAGCGCAGATGTCTTCTCTGGGCCAAGGCTCATTTAAAATGGACTGTGGCAAAGTGGAAAACTGTTCTGTGGTCAGACGAATCAAAATTTGAAGTTCTTTATGGAAATCAGGGACACCATGTCATTCGGACTAAAGAGGAGAAGGATGACCCAAGTTGTTATCAGCGCTCAGTTCAGAAGCCTGCATCTCTGATGGTATGGGGTTCCATTAGTGCGTGTGGCATGGGCACCTTACACATCTGGAAAGACACCATCAATGCTGAAAGGTATATCCAGGTTCTAGAGCAACATATGCTCCCATCCAGACGATGTCTCTTTCAGGGAAGACCTTGCATTTTCCAACATGACAATGCCAAACCACATACTGCATCAATTACAGCATCATGGCTGCATAGAAGAAGGGTCTGGGTACTGAAATGGCCAGCCTGCAGTCCAGATCTTTCACCCATAGAAAACATTTTGCGCATCATAAAATGGAAGATACGACAAAAAAGACCTAAGACAGTTGAGCAACTAGAATCCTACATTAGACAAGAATGGGTTAACATTCCTATCCCTAAACTTGAGCAACTTGTCTCCTCAGTCCCCAGACATTTACAGACTGTTGTAAAGAGAAAAGGGGATGTCTCACAGTGGTAAACATGGCCTTGTCCCAACTTTTTTGAGATGTGTTGTTGTCATGACATTTAAAATCACCTAATTTTTCTCTTTAAATGATACATTTTCTCAGTTTAAACATTTGATATGTCATCTATGTTCTGTTCTGAATAAAATATGGAATTTTGAAACTTCCACATCATTGCATTCCATTTTTATTTACAATTTGTACTTTGTCCCAACTTTTTTGGAATCGGGGTTGTACCACATCACCCCTATTGTGTTCAAGCCAGACAGGCTGACACCACTGTCCTTTCCTAAAGGGACACTAGAAGGGGCAAAGAAGTGTTCTGGCCCTTTCTCAGACTGCTGCATCACATAGTAGATCATAGTATGAGAAAAATAACTGAAGGATAACTGAGTGAAGGCATCAGATCAGGGTCTTCTTTAATCTTGGTTTCCACTTTATGCCTCCTTTCACTTGTTTTCCCTTTCCCACTGAAATGATCACACACTACCTGAACCTGGATTTTCATGACATTTATCCAGTTTCACTGGTCTTGTGACATGCACTAGCAAAGACGAAGTTAAGGGAAGACTGGAATGCAGGTACTGTATCAGTTATCAGACTCAAATCCATCTGCATCAAACAGTGGATAGCAAAGCAGACAGCATTTCAGCATTGTCCGCTGGACAGTAGCTTATACAGAACTCCGGCAGTAATACATAACAGCATGTTGCAATATTTGTACCAAATGAAACAAGGTACTGAGCAGTGTTTGCCTCACAGGCTTTTTGTTTTGACACCCATTCTCTCATTATCTCTAGCCGCTTTATCCTTCTACAGGGTCGCAGGCAAGCTGGAGCCTATTCCAGCTGACTACGGGCGAAAGGCGGGTTACACCCTGGACAAGTCGCCAGGTCATCACAGGGTTGACACATAGACACAGACAACCATTCACACTCACATTCACACCTACGGTCAATTTGGAGTCACCAGTTAACCTAACCTGCATGTCTTTGGACTGTGGGGGAAACCGGAGCACCTGGAGGAAACCCACGCGGACACGGGGAGAACATGCAAACTCTGCACAGAAAGGCCCTCATCGGCCACGGGGCTCGAACCCGGACCTTCTTGCTGTGAGGCGACAGTGCTAACCACTACACCACCATGCCGCCTGTTTTGACACCCATATTCTACAATACATACAGCTCTATTCAAATGTAAAACAATGATTAAAACAGTTTATGCGATGGAGCCAACTCCTACATAATCGCACAGTGTATACCCAGCATTAGACCCCATTCAAACGGTGCCAGGTGGGGGCGTGGTTTAGGGGGACTTTGCACCAGGAGTGTGGGGAAATAAGCAAATTAATGAGCTACATCTGCCTCTTACTTGTAAATGCTTGTTTAATTGCTCTCGCCCCCCCTTCCCCCACACCTTTTTGAAAACACCCTCCATGGTGGATAAATTTTAATACTCTTCACCGTTTGTGTGGATGGGGGGATTTGTGAAAACACTGACATCCCAGTGTGATCCTGTGCAAGTCTATTGTGTTTTGCATGCATTATGAATCTGCTAGGACTCCATTTATAATAATCGCTTGCTGAATACTTTGTTTCATTTTAATTTCTTATTTGGTAAAGTGTTTGCAATACAAATTTGCTTTCAGAACAGAAAAGTAATAAAGGCTAAAGTAGAACTTTAAGCAAAATATCCACTTCATCAGGCCAACCATTTTCCATTTCCAGCTGAGAGAATGCTGTGCACATTTTGGCTGCCACTTCTCACTGAAGCTTTGTGTCCCCTTCCCCCCCTTTGTTTTTCTTTTTGCGATTTGGTGTTTGGATGTTGTGGGGTGGCTCCAGACCCAGTTTTGGGCATCGGTACCCTCTGGACCTTGGTCTGCTGTGGGTGGTGCCTGTGCTTCTTGCTGTGGACTGTGGTGGACTTGTTGCTCTTTTTGACATCGGGGTTGTCTGGCACTCTGTGCAGCGGTGCGTCAGTGTGCTGTTCCAGGCAGTGTTGCCCAGTGGTGTTGTGGTGGCTGTGCAGGCAGTTTGCACTCAAATTGGCATCAGGTGTTTCTCTTAATAACTGGCTCCCAAGCACACAACGTGCTCTGAAGGATCCCCAAATGTAAATGCACTTCAAGTCTCGGTGAAGGTTAGGCTGTGCAGTTCATGTTTACTTCACTTCACTGGACAAACATGAGCACCTTGCTGCAGTTGTGAAATTAATTTTTGGAATTCTTACCTTTGTAGAACTGAAGTGAGCATACCATTGGGTTTTTGACCCCTGTTTGATAGTCCCCACTGAATGGAGAAAAAAACATTTTCCCTTTCCATGTTGAAAAGTCTCCATCCCCCCACTGATGAATTACTTTTGATAAGTTTAAAAAAAAAAATCTGATGTCCATTTCATTCAAAACGATTTGCACATCCAAAACTGCAGCAAAACCTTCCCATACTGATCAATAGCAACTAACCCTGCTGAATGAAGCACAACAATGTATTTGCCTTTGCTATGAGGTCATGTGAGGGTGCAAAGCCTCTACTGATTACCTGCTCAAAGGCTACAAAACACGTTTGTTAATTCTAGCTGTATACTGTAAGCCTAAGTTAGCGTTGCGGCAGCGGTTTAATGGGTAGCGGCATGTCACCAAGCATACTGGTCAATAAGTTAAGTGCAGCGGGGCCGCTATGCTATGATGCTTTAAGGGAAACCCTGCTACCACTAAGAGAGGCACAAATACATGAAAAGACTTTAAAAAAAAACATATTGAGAAACAATAGGGTATAAATCGACTAACTATGAATTAAACAGGTAGCAGGTGGGTACAATTGGATGGCAGGGTTCCCGCTGGCACTAGTCATTGATGAACAACTCATTAGTGACAAAGAGAAAATTACTAGCAGCCTTCACAGTGACGAATGTATTTGTCATCTTTATCGTAAGTCATCTTTTCTAGAAATTGCTCCACAAATACCCCCGTTTGCCGAAATCCAACCCCAGTGAATAGACAGCGGGAAGCCAGAGTGTAAACATGAGCACATGCTCGTGACCAATAAAACTCGACTACACATAATAACCAAATGGGCACCAAGCTTTTGGCCAATTGCAGTGCATCTTAATCAGCCTGGTGTGGCGGTGTTATCATCTGTGTGAACCGAACAATGACGCAGTCTAAACTGACAAAGTTTTTTGGGTGGGCTTCTTCAGGCACTGATGATTTAAGGGCTGAAACAGCCACAGGGAAGGCACACTCAGAGACCCTACCACCTCTGAGCACATCGGACAGGGTCAGTAACACAGGAATCAGTTTTTAGGGGAAAAAAAAGAAAAAAAACCCACCCCAACTGAAAGTGCTGTCAGCCAGCAAGCGACCGAAGGGCTCCATGTTCCAGGGAGCATGGCGTGTTGAGTCCCTATGGTAAGCGTATGATGTAAAATGTGGTGCCAGTCTGTGTTTGGTTTGTAAATCGACAAGAAAACCGAATTCCTTCACCATTGAATGTTTCAAGACTGTTCTCAACTCAGTTCAATTGTAGCCGAATTTTTTTTTGTGTTGAAGTACAGGGTAAAGGGAGTCCCAATACCTCTTTTGAATAATTCCATGCTAAAATAACCTGAAGTAAGCTTGTTCTGCCTCCCAGGCAGCTAGTTTAATGTTTGAATTGTTATAGTGCCCCCTGGTCAGATGTGGTATTGCAGGAGAGTAAAAAAAAAAAGGAAAACAGGAAGTAGGAGCACATGTTTCAGTTGGAATTGAGATCTCAGCAGATGACCATGCTGTCTTCACATCTGTTGCAATCTTGTTGATTTGAGCCGCTGTGACCATTGCCTGTTAGTAATATATATTGTTTGCAAGGATATCTTTTAGTTTTGATGAATATTTGATGGTACATTTTTATGTTAGTAGATTAATGTCTAGTCATCAGTTGGTAGGTGTCCCAGTATAAGACATGTTTATTATATAATGCATCCACGGGAGCACCTAAGATACATGTACTTTATTTTGAATGTATTTTGTGTAATTTTGGCTTCATATGTTGTGTTTCAGTAGACATAATGTATGTACATTCACTATTTGTATAAGTAATTCATTCCGTGCTATTTCTGTTGTTTCAGTTTTACACCTTGCAATGTCAACATGCTCAACTAGAGTCTATATTAAACTTGGAGCTAGAAGGCTACATCCTGACTCTCGTGTTGCTCATTAAGGGAGTTTGGCTGGCTGTCTAATTTTGGTTAAAGAACACCATTAGGAGGACAGTACAAAGCTCAAACTAAAGAGGTTTATTTTTAGTTTGATGGTGTACAGGGTGCCCAAAATCAAGTCACTTATTAGAGGCTGGAGTGGAAAGGCCTGTATCTGTACAAATATTGGAGTTGTGCCAGTTTGGTTGGTATAAACCTGTATTAAGGCCACTTTGATAAGTCAGTAACATCAACATTTGGATTCGGCTTCATTCTTTTCTAAGTTTCTGATATTAACTCACCTTCTGTGCTGAGTCCAGGGCTAGAGGTGAAACTGGCCACATCCACAATCTTCACAGCAAACTGCTGTCCTGTATGCTGGTTAATGCATCTGCGCACCACACTAAATGGCCCCCCTGGGAAACACCGACATGGAGAATTAGGGACAGTTGGGCTTAACAACTAACTGCAATGACATGTTCAGAAAAATCTGTAAAAACCTGCATGCTGGCAAATACAGAGCAGTGTGCTCAAGTCAAGCCACATTTTGTCAATTAGTCCATATATATATATCTACAGTGTGCCATCACAACACATGAAAAATAGGCTCTGTACATAAGACTAAACTATTTGTAAATGTCAGAATGTGGTTTTGAGCACAGATGCAGGGACAATAGTCAGATAATTCAATTCTTAATCCAAAAGGTACACAGTGAACAAGAAGCTAGGCTAAAGATTCAGCATTTACAAAGTTCATACAGCACAAGGGGGGGGAAATAAATAAATAATGACTCGAGAGAATCCAAGAGTTGAGACAGTTACCAAGAAAGTTCAGGCCATAATCAGACATCCCGAGTCTCCCGTATATTGATAGCAGCTCCCTGATGCCCGCAAATTACATACAATCTGGTACAAATCATCGTTTTGTTTTTTTAACTGATTTGGTGTTCAACTTTCACAGTTATGATAAAGCAGTGTCTTTTTGTAATTGTCATCTTTGTAAGCTCAATTGCTAGGCACAAGGCTAAATAATGGCAATAAATTACTTTCACTTTACAGTGCTGGAGCGGCAGGAGCAGGTGTTGCGCAACAGGCAGGAATTTGTGAGGAATCACCTCCAAAACTAAGTCGCTCATAAAACTACAACCTTTTCTGGTTCAAACAGAACCAATGAGGACCATGTACACTAGGGTTGGGCGGTATCCAAATTTTGATACCTTTAAACTGTCTCTGTGTTTTCCCGGGGTAGACGGTATTACCGAGAAAAAAATATTTTGTTTCGGCCTACTGTGTAACGTGCGCCTATACCGGCGGACCTTGTCCAGACCTGCGCCTATGCCTCAAATGTACTATTTAAAAGCAGCATAGCGAATTATGTGCATTGTGGTATGGATTAAGCAGCAAAGCGAATTTTGTGCATTGATGAATGGATTAAGAGATATTTCAAAGCATCACGCAACTCTTCCTTCATCTTGAAAATAGCATTCAACTGTCGTTTACACGTCTGCGTTGAAACGCCATTTGCAGCACTATTTCACCTACTCCATCAAAAAAAAGTACACGATGAGCAGGATCATACCCTTTCAAGCATGGGAAATAAAAAAAAGAAAAGAAAAAGAATCAACCAACACCCAAGTCCGTTTAGACTGCGCGATAAACCATATTCTTCAGCGCAAATGAGGCGAACCTAATTCAAATGCGTGATAGCTGCACAAGGCAAAATCATATGGGCCCACGTCATGCCATGGCGGGGAAATTAATAATCAAATGGCCTTACCTTGCTTAAAACGTTGTCTTGATCACATAACTCCTTACAATTATTCCACTTAAATCCATACGGTTTAACACACCCAACAAAGATAGCAAGAGCATTGCTAATTCCCACCAGAAACCTAATAGTTTACGCTACGATGTTTTCTTCCGTTTCTTCAGTAGATGACATTTCAAACGTTTATTACCCACATCCCAAATGTCATACGTTATATTATTTTACCTTGTTGTTACTCATGTAACCTACTCAAAACACAACTCATTGGAGAGATCTCGTGGAAGTGGAGTACTCCAGGCTATGGTGTGCCTTAGGGGACATATTAGATTTTTTTCGATTTTGCGCAGTCATTTACATTATTGCTGGCTCTTCCTTTTCGTTTGGTTTGAAACCAAAATACTGCCACACTGCCGATGTTGTATTTTTTTTTGCCACTAACTCGTTATCTTGACTTGCCATCTTTCAACCGCAGTCTCAGTCTCTTGCGAAGCTTTCTGTCAGACTCCCAATGTCACGCAGGGTTGCCATGGTAACGACATAAACAACCCTGCACGCGATGAGAACTTCTTTAGGAAATTGATAGAATTAGTGAAAATACAATCACACAGTTATTCGGGATGATCTTCAATTTATTATTTTATATTATGACCTCATGTACTCCATATTTATTTAGATATTATATATTTTTTTAAAATGACGGTAATGAGACCAATACCGTTGGTACTTTTGGATACCTCGGGATACCTTCTTACCGTAATACCGCCCAACCCTAATGTACACCCTTCCTATTTGGTGCTACAATGTTAAGTAGAGGAGTGTGTGTGTGTGTTGTGGGTCAGCGCACAATTACCATTATTTTTTAAATTTTTTTTTACAAAAATCATCGCATGTCTCTGCGATGACCTGGCGACTTTTCCAGGGTGTAACCCGCCTCTCGCCCATAGTCAGCTGGGATAGGCTGCAGCTTGCCTGCAACCCTGTACAGGATAAGCGGCTATAGATAATGGATGGATGGATATACAGTGGTGCTTGAAAGTTTGTGAACCCTTCAGAATTTTCTATATTTCTGCATAAATATGACCTAAAGCATCATCAGATTTTCACACAAGTCCTAAAAGTAGATAAAGAAAACCCATATAAACAAATGAGACAAAAACATTATACTTGGTCATTTATTTATTGAAGACAATGATCCAATATTACATATCTGTGAGTGGCAAAAGTATGTGAACCTCTAGGATTAGCAGTTAATTTGAAGGCAAAATTAGAGTCAGGTGTTTTCAATCCATGGGATGACAAATCAGGTGTGAGTGGGCACCTTGTTTTATTTAAAGAACAGGAATCTGTCAAAGTGTGAGCTTCACAACACGTTTGTGGAAGTATATCATGGCATGAACAAAGGAGATTTCTGAGGACCTCAGAAAAAGCCTTGTTGATGTTCATCAGACTGGAAAAGGTTACAAAACCATCTCTAAAGAGTTTGGACTCCACCAATCCACAGTCAGACAGATTGTGGACAAATGGAGGAAATTCAAGATGATTGTTGCCCTCCCCAGGAGTGGTCGACCAACAAAGATCACTCCAAGAGCAAGGTGTGTAATCGTCAGCGAGGTCACAAAGGACCCCAGGGGAACGTCTAAGCAACTGAAGGCCTCTCTCACATTGGCTAATGTTAATGTTCATGAGTCCACCATCAGGAGGACACTGAACAACAATGGTGTGCATGGCAGGGTTGCAAGGAGAAAGCCACTGCTCTCCAAAAAGAACGTTGCTGCTCATCTGCAGTTTGCTAAAGATCACGTGGACAAGCCAGTAGGCTATTGGAAAAATGTTTTGTGGACAAATGAGACCAAAATATAACTTTTTGGTTTAAATGAGAAGCGTTATGTTTGAAGAAAGGAAAACACTGCATTCCAGCATAAGAACCTTATCCCATCTATGAACCATGGTGGTGATAGTATCATGGTTTGGGCCCGTTTTGCTGCATCTGGGCCAGGACGGCTTGTCATCATTGATGGAACACTGAATTCTGAATTATACCAGCAAATTCTAAAGGAAAATGTCAGGACATCTGTCCATGAACTGAATCTCAAGAGAAGGTGGGTCATGCAGCAAGACAACAACCCTAAGAACACAAGTTGTTCTACCAAAGAATGGTTAAAGAAGAATAAAGTTAATGTTTTGGAATGGCCAAGTCAAAGTTCTGACCTTAATCCGATTGAAATGTTGTGTTAGGACCTGAAGCGAGCAGTTCATGCGAGGAAACCAACCAACATCCCAAAGTTGAAGCTGTTCTGTATGGAGGAATGGGCAAAAATTCCTACAAGCCGGTGCGCAGGACTGATCAACAGTTACCGGAAACGTTTAATTGCAGTTATTGCTGCACAAGGGGGTCACACCTGATACTGAAAGCAAAGGTTCACATACTTTTGCCACTCACAGATATGTAATATTGGATCATTTTTCTCATCTCATCTCATCTCATTATCTCTAGCCGCTTTATCCTTCTACAGGGTCGCAGGCAAGCTGGAGCCTATCCCAGCTGACTATGGGCGAAAGGCGGGGTACACCCTGGACAAGTCGCCAGGTCATCACAGGGCGGACACATAGACACAGACAACCATTCACACTCACATTCACACCTACGGTCAATTTAGAGTCACCAGTTAACCTAACCTGCATGTCTTTGGACTGTGGGGGAAACCGGAGCACCCGGAGGAAACCCACGCAGACACGGGGAGAACATGCAAATTCCACACAGAAAGGCCCTCGCCGGCCCCGGGGCTCGAACCCAGGACCTTCTTGCTGTGAGGCGACAGCGCTAACCACTACACCACCGTGCCGCCTGGATCATTTTTCTCAATAAATAAATGACCAAGTATAATATTTTTGTCTCATTTGTTTAACTGGGTTCTCTTTATCTACTTTTAGGACTTATGTGAAAATCTGATGTTTTAGGTCATATTTATGCGAAAACAGAAAATTCTAAAGGGTTCACAAACATTCGAGCACCACTGTATATATAAAAGTATGTAAAAATAAAAATCAGTGTTCTCCCCAGAGCACTTTTGCGTGTCGGGGCCAATACATTTTAATTTCATGCCGACATGCTTTAAATTTGCCAACAACCAATTTTTTTGCTCCAAAAAAATCCACGTTACCGGCGGGAAAGACGCACCTGGCAAAAATGAGTGACAAGCAATTCTGGATCAGAGGGCCTTCCAAGTTCTAAAAAACCAGAGAATTTCCAAGTGTCAAGGTGCAGCTAAGTATGATACGAAGCTTAATTCCAACTGGACCAAAATCTATCCATGCATCATCATTGATTCAGCGAGCAAGCACCATTTCCAATGCACTGTTTGCAACAGGAGTGTCAGTTGTAAATACCAAGGCCTTCGAGATGTTGAACTTCACATGTAAAGAAATTCTCACAAAGATCTTGAAAAAGCCAACTCGTCATCAGGATCACTCTTGACCGCGTTTGCAGCATAGACTTCTGTCAGTGAGAAAGTATATTTTTATATTTTATTGTGTTTGAAAAAAGTTAAACGTGCCTTGTTTCAGTTAATCTAAGCTCAACTAGATCTATTTGCAAAGTTGCTAAGTAAAATAATAGCTTATTTTGAACTGTCCCACAGATGTGTTATCATAAATGTATAGCCAAATATTTTTTTTCAACAGGAACTTTGCATGCTGTGTTTGGTATGTTTATTATTGTTACAGTAGTAGCCTAGCTAGTCTGTGTTGGTGACAGGAAATAATAAGCACATAAATGTATCTAACTATATAATTGGAAGTTGTTGTTATATCATTGTCATAATGGATTTGAGATTTTTGGTGATGGTATTTGAGTAATTCACTAATTTTATAGGGGAGGTCTTTATCTCCCACCTCCGGGAGAGCTTCTCCCAGCTTCCGAGGGAGGCGGGGGACATTGAATCTGAGTGAACCATGTTCTCTACCTCCATTGTAGACGCGGCTGTTCGGAGCTGTGGCCGCAAGGTATCCAGTGCCTGTCGTGGCGGCAATCCCCGAACCCGGTGGTGGACACCAGAAGTAAGGGATACCGTCAAGCTGAAGGAGTCCTATCGGGCCATGTTGGCCTCTGGGACTCCTGAGGCAGCTGACGGGTATCGGCAGGCCAGGCGTGCCGCAGCTCGGGCAGTTGCGGAGGCAAAAACTCAGAACTGGGAGGAGTTCAGTGAGGCCATGGAGGAGGACTATCGGTCGGCCTCGAAGAAATTCTGGCAAACTGTCTGGTGCTTCAGGAGGGGGAAGCAGTACTCTGCCAACACTGTTTACAGTGCGGGTGGGGAGCTGTTGACCTCGACTGGGGACATTGTCGGGCGGTGGAAGGAATACTTTGAGGATCTCCTCAATCCCACCGTCACGTCATCCATTGAGGGAGCGGAGGCTGATGACTCAGAGGTGGATTCGTCCATTACCCAAGCCCAAGTCACTGAGGTGGTTTGCAAACTCCTCGGTGGCAAGGCACCGGGGGTGGATGAGATCCGCCCTGAGTATCTCAAGTCTCTGGATGTTGTGGGGCTGTCTTGGATGACACACCTCTGCAACATCGCGTGGCAGTCGGGGACAGTGCCCCTGGAGTGGCAGACTGGGGTGGTGGTCCCTCTTTTTAAGAAAGGGGACCGGAGAGTGTGCTCCAATTATAGGGGAAATCACACTTCTCAGCCTCCCCGGGAAGGTTTACTCCAGGGTATTGGAGAGGAGAATTCGGCCAATAGTCGAACCTTGGATCCAGGACGAACGATGCGGTTTTTGTCCTGGTCGCGGAACACTGGACCAGCTCTATACCCTTCATAGGGTGCTCGAGGGTTCATGGGAGTTTGCCCAACCAGTCCACATGTGCTTTGTGGATCTGGAGAAGGCATTCGACCATGTCCCTCGTGGTATTCTGTGGGGGGTGCTTCGGGAGTATGGGGTTCGGGGCTCTTTGCTAAGGGCTGTCTGGTCCCTGTACGAATGGAGCAGAAGTCTGGTTCTCATTGCCGGCAGTAAGTCAGACCTGTTCCCAGTGCATGTTGGACTCCGGCAGGGCTGCCCTTTGTCACCGGTTCTGTTCGTAATTTTTATGGACAGAATTTCTAGGCGCAGCCAGGGGCCGGAAGGAATCCGGTTTGGGAACCACAGGATTTCATCTCTGCTTTTTGTGGATGATGTTGTCCTGTTGGCTTCTTCAAACCAGGACCTTCAGCATGCACTGGGGAGGTTTGCAGTCGAGTGTGAAGTGGCTGGGATGAGAATCAGCACCTCCAAGTCCAAGGCCATGGTTCTCAACCGGAAAAGGGTGCCTTGCCCTCTCCAGGTTGGTGGAGAAGTCCTGCCTCAAGTGGAGGAGTTTAAGTATCTCGGGATCTTGTTCACGAGTGAGGGAAGGATCGAGTGTGAGATTGACAGGCGAATCGGTGCAGCCTCCACAGTGATGCAGTCACTTTACCGGTCCGTCGTGGTGAAGGAGCTGAGCCAAAAGGCGAAGCTCTCGATTTACCGGTCGATCGATGGTCCGACTCTCACCTATGGTCATGAGCTTTGGGTAATGACCAAAAGAACAAGATCGCGGATACAAATGGCCGAAATGAGTTTCCTTCGCAGGGTGGCTGGGCGCTCCCTTAGAGATAGGGTGAGAAGCACAGTCACTCAGGAGGAACTCGGAGTAGAGCCGCTGCTCCTCCACATCGAGAGGAATCAGCTGAGGTGGCTCGGGCATTTCTTTCAGATGCCTCCTGGACGCCTCCCTGGGGAGGTGTTCCAGGCATGTACCCCCGGGAGGAGGCCCCGGGGAAGACCCAGGACACACTGGATGGACTATGTCTCTCGGCTGGCCGAGGTGTCTGGGGAAAGAGAAGTTTGGGCTTCCATGCTGAGACTGCTGCCTCCGCGACCTGGCCCCAAATAAGCGGATGAAGACGAGACTAATTTTATATTCCTTTAATATTATCTTTCTTAATAATTTATTTAACATTATAAACTCATCAATAAATATTTTATAAATTATATTTAATGCATAGGACAGAATATTAAATTTACTCAGCTTGTAGTGTTATATTCAGATAGTTTTATGTAACGATATAATTATTAAAGGTCTCCTTGCATCGTTTTTCCATTAATTGTGCGGTGGTCTCTAATATGAATGAATGAGCCGGTTTTGGTGAAAAAAATGCTGTGGTTCTCCTGTTTCAGGCTGTTCTAGTTTGGTGGAGGAGTGGGTGGCGGGAGAACGACAGGATTTCAGCTCTTACTCATTAATATTCATGACATGTAAACGTGTTACCTCTGATTGGCTAACAGCAATCAGTTAACGTGTTACCTCTGATTGGCTAACAGCACTGTGACGCTACCTCCAGTGGATCAGAACAAGCGGATGTGGGTGTCTTTGTAAAACTGTTTTGATTGGCTATTATGGTCTCGACATTGATGTTTTGACCAATAACAATGTAGATAACATTAATTTTACATCACATTTAACGAGATTTAAACGAGACTAAAGATGGTGACTTACAAATAATGTGTAAACATCGTTGGAGTTAATAAAGTTTGAACAGCATGAAGGAACATACCCCAACCCCCCGAAATTAATAAAAAAAATTCTCAACAGATTTGGCATAATATAAAAAGGTAGTTTTTTACTCAGAAAAAGCGGAAATCCGCCAAAAAGCGGAAAACTCTCATTCCTGCCTAGCTTGTGACCATGTCATGCATGCTAATGTGGAGAATATGAACATGCTATTTTGTAACAAAAGCCTTCAAACAAAAAGTTCATGTTTTACTTACAGCTTGTGAGCTGGTGGTCGACAGATCCAAGTATTAAAAACAACCTCGAAGCAAAACCACTACTGAAGGCACCGAAGTTTGAAAAGTCACTGTGGTTGAAATGATCAGAACACAGTACTAACGTTGCATTATACTTTGCTGGTGGTGTTCCAAAGATAAATTCCAACCATTTCTTCTTCACCTCTTCTATCTTGGGCAAGAAATGCACCGTTGATGTGTTACTGCCACAAATAACACAGGCACAAACTTGTCCAGACATGTTTTCAACTTGCTGTTAGGTGCTCTTCATTAAATAACACAGGCACGAACTTGTCCAGACATGTTTTCAGCTTGCTGTTAGGCGCTCTTCATTAAATAACACAGGCACGAACTTGTCCAGACATGTTTTCAACTTGCTGTTAGGTCGTCTTCGTTAAATAAGAGGCACAAACTTGTCCAGACATGGTTTCAGCTTGCTGTTAGGTGCTCTTCATTAAATAACACAGGCACGAACTTGTCCAGACATGTTTTCAACTTCCTGTTAGGTCCTCTTCGTTAGCTACTGACGAGATGGGCTCTGCTATCTCTCCTCGTGCTTAAAGGATATGGGACATGAAACATAAAAGCACGCTATATCAGTTTCTTTCCATTAAAAATATGAATTAATTGCATCAACAAATACAAAATCATCTATTAAATTCAGCAAAATCGTTATATTCGTGATGATTATATGGCATTTCTGCTCGACTTCCGATATGTATTTTTTGCAACCGGAAGAGCCGCTGTCATGTGATCATACGTCACAAAAACTTTCGGGCACAGCACAAGCGGGTAGATGAATGGAGAAGTGGATGACAAGAAAATTGTTTTTATAGTCTTTAAAGTACATTGGACATCATACATTGGACATCATGGTGTATTGTGCTGCTTATGGTTGCAATAATTCCAATGGGAAATGCCCTGGAGTAAGTTTTTTTGCATTCCCCAAGGACCCGAAGCTGAGGAAAGTGTGGGCTCACCTTCGCATGCGCAGTAGGCTTCGCACATGCGCAGTAGGCTTGGTAGGATAACTTTACAGAACACCTGTTGAAAAAACTTTGCACCTACTGTTTCCCACAAACTGTGTTCGGACAATTTCACTGAGGATTCTTTCAATATTAATACTCAGGTACTGAGCGATATTAATTCATGAAACAGGAAGTATAAGGATGAGAAAAAAAAACAGTTTAAATCGGGAAGCTGCGCACATTTGCGCCAGGCTGCACAAATGTGCGCAACTTCCCGATTTAAACTGTTTTTTTCTCATCCTTACACTTCATGTTTCATGTTTCATTAATTAATATCGCTATTTTTTTTTTTTAATCGGATTTGCGCGATTCAGCCGTGAAAAAGGCGGCATCCGCCGAAAGGCGCGCTGTTTGCATCCCTGCACGGAGGCCAGGGGACAGGGCAGGAATATTTTTGTTGATATGAGTGATCCGGTGCGATTTCGCGACCCCCCTGTTGAAGACCTCTGCGCTAAGCGACTGAAAGCCGAGGTAAGGATTAGTATTATAATTTTGGGCATATCAATTATTGATTATCATAATTCTGACTCGTTTCGCCATTTTGAATGTTTTCATCTCGGACTCTGGAAGCATTGTATCTCAATCAATCTCGAAAAATATCAGCAAAAAAAAAAAAACTAGCTTGCAACGGACTTTAGCTAGATCTATGATGAACTTTCAATGTATGATACAAAAATAATACTTCTTTCAACAGATCATTAGCCTTTGAGCAGAATTGTTTTTAACTTACCAGGAAGTGTTATCGAGCCGACCACTTTCAGTTTCATGAGGGCTGAATGAACTCTCACTCTCAGAATCATCTGACCCGTCAGAGTAAAGACAAGATCTATGTTCATGTGAATTTCCAGCTATCGGTTCGAATTGATAGGGTCTAACTTCACATCTCTGTGAAACATCAGGAATGTCACTGTCGATGGTGTCCATTTCGGTAACCTGTTTACATTAGATTCCCAAGCGCTGGCTCCTTGGAAAGTTTTTGTGACGTCACGGGTTACGTGACCACCTAGCTCATTAACGAATCATTGTTTTACGCTGATGTATAAAAAAACTTGAATAATGTGATGATTTTCACATTTTTGACGCACTGCAGTGATTTAGATGGCATTTCTTATGTCCTTTATACATAATTATGCCCAGGTAAAAATCCATGTCCCATATCCTTTAAATCTGAACTTTCTTCCCGTGGGCGGTCACCCCTACAGTGGACCTCAGGTTGTATGGGCAGCCACTCAAGCAAACGGATAATTTAACATACCTTGGTGTATGGTTCGATATCAAACTTTCTTTTAAAAATCATATTCAAAAGGTTATAGACAAATGTAAAAAGGGAATTAATATTCTGAAATGCTTAGCAGGGAATGACTGGGGGGCATCAAGCACATCCTTGAAAAGAATTTATAGTGCCCTAATCTGACCAATATTGGATTATGGATGTATAGCATATAATTCAGCAGCCAAGACTTCCTTGTTAGAGCTAAACAAGATACAAGCCAAAGCCCTCCGTATATGCTGTGGTGCCTTCAAGGTGGAGTATGAGATTTTGGAATAACGGTTCCCGCAAGCCATATTTTGAAAAGAAACACACCCGCCCTCGCCATGCTCCCACACCCCGCGTCTCCACCCCTCCTCCCCCTTATAAAACCTGAGAAAGTCAGGCTTTATAATGGGTGTCTATTGCGTTACACACCAGTGGAGCTCGTTAAGTTAGAGTGTAGAGAGCTTGGAAAAATAGCTCAAACTTTCTCATTTAAACTGTGTTTTCAGCCCCAATTTTCACTCCACACACATAATTTTCTCAAAAGTAGTAGCCACACTTGTCCTGATTCACACAATGTGTCTAGCTACATGATAGGACTTGCAGTTTTTGAATGAGAAGCCTGAAAGTGAGGAGAGGGCAGGCGCGCAGCCCCATAGACTGCCATTATAAACTTGGCAGAAAAGGCACTCGTTTTTAACTCGCTCTAGTGACCTCATTTTTTACACTACAGACAAAAAAAATTAAATCAGTATGTTCAGGAGAGACTTGTGGCGCTCACTGTGAAAGAATTTTGTGAATATCTCCTTCCGTTTTCGTGTAAATCCCCGTTGTTTGGAGGGAGCGCACTGAGAAAATCCTGCACTTTCTGTGTGACACTCTGCTCACAGCGCACGGGTTGGGGGAGGGGCTGCTCGCTCTCTCACACATACACACACACACACACACACACACACAGAAGGGAGGGGCTGCTCGCGGGCTTCAGTCTGATTGACGTGTCAGTATCCAATCATTTTGAGGTGGTACCTCGATAATATTTGATGGCGTTTTTCCTTTATTTTACACTGTAGACTGGATTAAAATATTTCGTTTTTGGGTCAAACCTTATATTGTACTGCTTGCAACATGGGTGTGAGGAGCTTTTCAAGCAATATGGTAAAAAATACTCCTGAAAAAAATCTCGTACTCCGCCTTTCAGGACCTCTCCAGTCCCAGCACTTCAGGTGGAAGCAGGGGAGATGCCACTGGACCTCAGGCGACTGAAATTATCAGTATCATACTGGCTAAACCTACAGGGTCATGAAGATACCTGACCAAACAGGTACTAAGGGAATGCTGGGAGTATGGTCGACCCGTACGCAGTTTTGGGTGGGATGGTAATCAGCAGGCAGATCAATTGGGGATCAGTGACATTCCTGTTTGCAAAACAATTACAAGGTCAATCATTCCCCCTTGGTTATTTTATTTCCCTATTGTAAATTTGAAAACTAAGGAGATTGCAAAATCCAGAGGTTTTTACCAGAATGTACAGCAGTATTTAGAAGTAATGTATGATGACACGACACAAATATATACAGATTCTTCTAAAGATGAAACTGGTAAGACAGGAGCAGCAGTATTCATCCCCAGCTACAATATACAGTGGTGCTTGAAAGTTTGTGAACCCTATAGAATTTTATATATTTCTACATAAATATGACCTAAAACATCAGATTTTCACACAAGTCCTAAAAGTAGATAAAGAGAACCCAGTTAAACAAATGAGACAAAAATATTATACTTGGTCATTTATTTATTGAGGAAAATGATCCAATATTACATATCTGTGAGTGGCAAAAGTATGTGAACCTTTGCTTTCAGTATCTGGTGTGACCCCCTTGTGCAGCAATAACTGCAACTAAACATTTGCGGTAACTGTTGATCAGTCCTGCACACCGGCTTGGAGGAATTTTAGCCCGTTCCTCTGTAAAGAACAGCTTCAACTCTGGGATGTTGGTGGGCTTCCTCACATGAACTGCTCACTTCAGGTCCTTCACAACATTTCCATTGGATTAAGGTCAGGACTTTGACTTGGCCATTCCAAAACATTAACTTTATTCTTCTTTAACCATTCTTTGGTAGAACAGCTTGTGTGCTCAGGGTCGTTGTCTTGCTGCATGACCCACCTTCTCTTGAGATTCAGTTCATGGATCGATGTCTGACATTTTCCTTTAGAATCCACTGGTATAATTCAGAATTCATTGCTCCATCAATGATGGCAAGCCATCCTGGCCCAGATGCAGCAAAACAGGCCCAAACCATGATACTACCACCACCATGTTTCACAGATGGGATAAGGTTCTTATGCTGGAATGCAGTGTTTTCCTTTCTCCAAACATAACGCTTCTCATTTAAACCAAAAATTCTATTTTGGTCTCATCCATCCACAAAATATTTTCCCAATAGCCTACTTGCTTGCCACATGATCTTTAGCAAACTGCAGATGAGCAGCAATGTTCTTTTTGGAGATCAGTGGCTTTCCTCTTGCAACCCTGCCATACACCCCATTGTTGTTCAGTGTTCTGCTGATGGTGGACTCATGAACATTAACATTAGCCAATGTGAGCGAGGCCTTCAGTTGCTTAGAAGTTACCCTGGGGTCCTTTGTGACCTCGCTGACGATTACACGCCTTGCTCTTGGAGTGATCTTTGTTGGTCGACCACTCCTGGGGAGGGTAACAATGGTCTTGAATTTCCTCCATTTGTACACAATCTGTCTGACTGTGGATTGGTGGAGTCCAAACTCTTTAGAGATGGTTTTGTAACCTTTTCCAGCCTGATGAGCATCAACAATGCTTTTTCTGAAGTCCTCAGAAATCTCCTTTGTTCGTGCCATGATACACTTCCACAAACGTGTTGTGAAGATCAGACTTTGATAGATCCCTGTTCTTTAAATAAAACAGGGTGCCCACTCACACCTGATTGTCATCCCATTGATTGAAATCACCTGACTCTAATTTCACCTTCAAATTAACTGCTAATCCTAGAGGTTCACACACTTTTGCCACTCACAGATATGTAATATTGGATCATTTTCCTCAATAAATAAATGACCAAGTACAGTGGTGCTTGAAAGTTTGTGAACCCTTTAGAATTTTCTATATTTCTGCATAAATATGACCTAAAACATCATCAGATTTTCACACAAGTCCTAAAAGTAGATAAAGAGAACCCAGTTAAACAAATGAGACAAAAATATTACACTTGGTCATTTATTTATTGAGGAAAATGATCCAATATTACATATCTGTGAGTGGCAAAAGTATGTGAACCTCAAGGATTAGCAGTTCATTTGAAGGTGAAATTAGAGTCAGATGTTTTCAATCAATGGGATGACAATCAGGTGTGAGTGGGCGCCCTGTTTTATTTAAAGAACAGGGATCTATCAAAGTCTGATCTTCACAACACATGTTTGTGGAAGTGTATCATGGCACGAACAAAGGAGATTTCTGAGGACCTCAGAAAAAGCGTTGTTGACGCTCATTAGGCTGCAAAAGGTTACAAAACCATCTCTAAAGAGTTTGGACTCCACCAATCCACAGTCAGACAGATTGTGTACAAATGGAGGAAATTCAAGACCATTGTCACCCTCCCCAGGAGTGGTCGACCAACAAAGATCACTCCAAGAGCAAGGCATGTAATAGTCGGCGAGGTCACAAAGGACCCCAGGGTAACTTCTAAGCAACTGAAGGCCTCTCTCACATTAACATTAGCCAATGTTCATGAGTCCACCATCAGGAGAACACTGAACAACAATGGTGTGCATGGCAGGGTTGCAAGGAGAAAGCCACTGCTCTCCAAAAGGAACATTGCTGCTCACCTGCAGTTTGCTAAAGATCACATGGACAAGCCAGAAGGCTATTGGAAAAATTTTTGCGGATGGATGAGACCAAAATAGAACTTTTTGGTTTAAATGAGAAGCGTTATGTTTGGAGAAAAAAAACACTGCATTCCAGCATAAGAACCTTATCCCATCTGTGAAACATGGTGGTGGTAGTATCATGGTTTGGGCCTGTTTTGCTGAATTTGGGTCAGGATGGCTTGCCATCATTGATGGAACAATGAATTCTGAATTATACCAGCAAATTCTAAAGGAAAATGTCAGGACATCTGTCCATGGACTGAATCCCAAGAGAAGGTGGGTCATGCAGCAAGACAACGACCCTAAGCACACAAGTCGTTCTACCAAAGAATGGTTAAAGAAGAATAAAGTTAATGTTTTGGAATGGCCAAGTCAAAGTCCTGACCTTAATCCAACCGAAATTTTGTGGAAGGACCTGAAGCAAGCAGTTCATGTGAGGAAACCCACCAACATCCCAGAGTTGAAGCTGTTCTGTACAGAGTAATGGGCTAAAATTCCTCCAAGCCGGTGTGCAGGACTGATCAACAGTTACTGGAAATGTTTAGTTGCAGTTATTGCTGCACAAAGGGGTCACATCTGATACTGAAAGCAAAGGTTCACATACTTTTGCCACTCACAGATATGTAATATTGGATCATTTTCCTCAGTAAATAAATGACCAAGTATAATATTTTTGTCTCATTTGTTTAACTGGGTTCTCTTTATCTACTTTTAGGACTTGTGTGAAAATCTGATGATGTTTTGGGTCACATTTATGCAGAAATATAGAAAATTCTAAAGGGTTCACAAACTTTCAAGCACCACTGTATAATATTTTTGTCTCATTTGTTTAACTGGGTTCTCTTTATCTACTTTTAGGACTTGTGTGAAAATCTGATGATGTTTTAGGTCATATTTATGCAGAAATATAGAAAATTCTAAAGGGTTCACAAACTTTCAAGCACCACTGTAAGTATTGGGAAAAGGACGTCAGATCACTTGTCAATTTTTTCAGCAGAAATGATGGCTATTATACTGGCCCTGCAGTGGGTGGAGGAGCTGAAGCCTAGTAAAGCAGTTATTTGCTCAGATTCTATGTCTTCCTTAAATAGTATCCAGAGTGGAAAATCTACATGCTGACAAAATCTCTTAGATGAAATTAACCATCTCGTATTTAAGATAAATCAACATAAAACTTTTATTCAGTTCACATGGGTTCCAGCTCATAAGGGGGTTGAGGGTAATGAGAGAGTGGATAAAATGGCCAAAGAGGCCATCAAAGCAAATGAGGTTGAGTTAGAAGTCCCATTAAGCAAGGCAGAAATTAAAGTAATAATTAAAGACAACATCAACAAAATGTGGCAGGAGAGATGGAATACAGAGGAGAAAGGAAGGCATCTATATAATTTACAAAAGGAGGTGGTGTTTAGAAGGGGTGGTGAACTGAAACGACAGGAGGAGGTTTGGTTGACGAGGCTGAGGATAGGACACACAAGTCTAAATAGTGGGTAGTATACAATAGGGAAACATCATTCTGGGGCCTGTGCATACTGTGGAGAAGTAGAAAAGGTTGAGCATGTTCTTATACACTGTACACAGTATTCCAGTGAAAGAGAGAAGATGGGGAGAACATTAAGAAAATCGATAACTATAGATAACTTATTAAGTCAGCCATTCACACAATCAGCAGTAACAGCTCTAACACAGTATTTAAAGGACACTCAACTAGCAAATATAATTTAGTTTTTTTTTTTTTTTTGTTATAGGTCAGTCTGCAATGACTTGTTTATTTGTTTATCCTCGTGAAGGGTTTCACGGGAAGATGTGTTTATCCTCATGAATGGTTTCATGGGAAGATTTGTTTATCCTCATGGGAAGATTTGTTTATCCTCATGAATGGTTTCATGGGAAGATTTGTTTATCCTCATGGGAAGATTTGTTTATCCTCATGAATGGTTTCATGGGAAGATTTGTTTATCCTCATGGGAAGATTTGTTTATCCTCATGAAGGGTTTCACGGGAAGATGTGTTTATCCTCATGAATGGTTTCATGGGAAGATTTGTTTATCCTCATGGGAAGATTTGTTTATCCTCACGAATGGTTTCATGGGAAGATTTGTTTATCCTCATGGGAAGATTTGTTTATCCTCATGAATGGTTTCATGGGAAGATTTGTTTATCCTCATGGGAAGATTTGTTTATCCTCGTGAAGGGTTTCACGGGAAGATTTGTTTATCCTCATGAATGGTTTCATGGGACGATTTGTTTATCCTCGTGACTGGTCATCATGGGAAGAACTGGTTTATCCTCGTGGAGAATACCACGGGAAGAATTAGTGCGTGCACGTCTGTATGAGTTAACACAGAATAATTAATCTCGAGACTGTCCTTTTGTGTCACCAATGGGAGGGGAAATTGTGTTAAGGTACCCAGACCCCAAGAAAAACCCATGGGATTGGATGAATTGCTGTGGTTTAGCATTCTACACAAATTCTAGACAATTTAGCCGGAGTTTCTCTAAGCTCCGGTGATGTGGGACGAGGGCTGATTGGGCATGCCCGCCCTCTGAGCACCAATACACGTGAAGAAGAGCAAGGATTAACTCAAGCATACATCTCTTAATATTGTTAATATTCTACTCCATTCTATTTTACTATTTTAGCTAGAAGGCTAGAATTCTTCTGTGACCTTGTGTCTCACTGTGTACTGTTCTGTTGTGATGACACATTGCTCAAGACATAATATTGATATCTTTTTGAACATTCTATCAGGAACATCTTGCCCTTTGCTATCTCTGACCTAAGGAATGGCCTTTGATATCTGTCTGCACATTGTTATCATATCATAAGAACATCTTATTATTGTATACCATCGCCAAGGTTTCACTCACACACATACATCTGAACATTCATTAGAACAGTGATATAATTAAGACGTGACCTGCTCAAGGTCTGACTACAGGCTCAGTTTTGATTTATCCTCATGCAGGCATTTGCAACGATTAATATCCCTTGAGATCACACCTCAGTCCAGTAGATGGCGGTAATACACATTGATTGTTAACCGCCAATAAATCGACAGAAGAAGTAGTAGTAGTGGGCGGTCACAAGCCAAGGCCATGAATACTAACTTTCGAAGTGACGTCACTTCATTTGGCTTTTTCTGATCCGCTCATATTTCCGACTATTTTCTTTCATAAGCTAATACAGGGAATGGGAGTAGAATTACATTTTCACATGCAGCATGCATATGCAACTCGGAGTGAACTATGGTATTTCAAAAAGAGCCAGTATTAAACGTTTTTGGTGGAAGGGCACCTTTAAAGGGCGGCACGGTGGTGTAGTGGTTAGAGTTGTCGCCTCACAGCAAGAAGGTCCGGGTTCGAGCCCCGTGGCCAGCGAGGGCCTTTCTGTGCAGAGTTTGCATGTTCTCCCCATGTCCGCATGGGTTTCCTCCGGGTGCTCCGGTTTCCCCCACAGTCCAAAGACATGCAGGTTAGGTTAACTGGTGACTCTAAATTGACCGTAGGTGTGAATGTGAGTGTGAATGGTTGTCTGTGTCTATGTGTCAACCCTGTGATGACCTGGCGACTTGTCCAGGGTGTACCCCGCCTTTCGCCCATAGTCAGCTGGGATAGGCTCCAGCTTGCCTGCGACCCTGTAGAACAGGATAAAGCATCTAGAGATAATGAGATGATATTAGATAATTATTAAATGAAAGCATAAATAAAGGGCAAAATAAACCTCAAACTCTGCTGCAATAAATTGCAAACACATGCATTCTTACTGAGTTAAAACCTTGATTTAGAAATTACTTGGTGGCAACACAAATTGTGTTTTCTGTTTTGCAATGAAGTGACATGCATATGTAGTTTTGTGGTGCTTTTTGGAATGTGATCATTGCACATCTTTCATTTCATGATCATGTTGAAATGTATTATTGTTTACCTGGCATTGTTTTGTTAATACATGTGGTGTCCTCATGAAGCCTTTTTTCATGAATAGTAACAAGAAGATGGAAACTAAACATCCATGCTGAGGCCATCAATCCTCTTTTAAAGTTGGCAAAATTGTTTTCGGCTGGAGGGATTTTCTGCCAAGACCCCCCACTAGGGCACTGCCCTGGACCTGACTGGGGCCTGCAGTCCCTGGACTGAGTTTTCTTGCTTCTTTTTTCATTTTGGGGTTGACAGCTATGTTCAATCACGTTAACAATAAAAAGTGACAGTGTCAGTACCACCATAAAATGCTCCTAAACCAGGGCTCTACAGTGCACACATTTCACTCGCATTTGCGAGCGAATTTTTCGGCATGCGAACGACGAAAAAAAGTTTTTGCCGTTCTGCCATGCTAGTGTGTTTTACCGGGACATGAGATTTCAGCATTTTTATTCTTCTCGGTCTGTAGCTTGAATAAGTTTAGGCTACTGAATAACACTTTCAGTTAAAGTTGAGTCTGGAGCTTTTGTGCTGACGCTACAATAGCCTACTATCACAATAAATATCCCCCGTAACATTTCCCATTTTCTACTCATCTTTCTGTGATTGCCCCTCTTTCCCATGGTTGTATGTTGTGGGTGTGGCATTAGGTGGGAAAAGTGCTTTTTAGGGATTCATCAGATCATTCAACTGAGAGATAACTGAGAGCTGGTTCAAACCGAGCTGAGAAATATATTCGCTATGCAGAGAATAATGGCGTTGTGAGGTTGCACTGTAATAAGTATTGCACTGTATCAGGTAAGTGTGAGAATATTGTCCTTTTAGGTCCTTGTTGGTGCATTGTTGCACCTGCCAGAAGTGGCATCAGTCAGTGCATGTAATTAGCCTTTTTCACATTACGTCACTTGCAGAAGAACCTCACATCCATTTTTAGCCTTTTGAATGGAAGAAGAGGCGGCATGCTAATCTGCTGGCTAACAAGTAGCAACCACAGAAAGTCAGTAAACTTCCTTTCCAAAACAAGGCAGATAGGTAACTGGAATGGTCGCTAACAATATGCAATGATAAACAACAATGCGCAATATTATTAGCAATCTTATCTGTGAATGACACAGTTTTGTAAACATATGTTGCCGCCGTATACCTCTTCTTCCATTCAAAAGGCTGAAAACGGATACGAGTTCCCCTGCAAGTGACGTAATGTGACAAAGGCTAATTGTTCAAGGTGGTTATGGCCTGTGGGAAAAAACTGTTTTTGAGTCTGTTGGTCCTTGCTTTGATGCATCTGTAACGCCTGCCTGAGGGCAACAAGTCAAAGAACTCAGAGCCAGGGTGGGAGCTGTCCTTGATGATGATGTTAGCTCTGCTGAGCTCTGCTCTCTGTTTAGCTACTGTTTGTTCGTTCGTTCGTTCATTCATTCATTCATTCATTCATTCATTCTCAATTGAATTTTGTGTTTTATGTGTTGGTGTGTCTAAGGTTTGCGCTGCAATAAACCTTTAAAATGAAAACCTACTTGTGCTTGTGCCCCCATTTTTTCCCTGTGCTCCTAAAATTTTTAACTTAGGAGCACGTGTGCTCCTGAAAAAAAAAAGTTAGTGTAGAGCCCTGTCCTAAACGTCACCAGATACCACCAAATGGGCTCCCTTTTTTCAAAAAATTTTCCGGGGGAGGCTCCCCGGATCCCCCAAAGAAGAGGGGGAAAATCCCCCTATTGTACAATAAAATACAAATAGGGGGATTTGTATTGTACAATACAAATCCCCCTATTGTAAAGTACAATGGGGGATTTTCCCCCTCTCTTTGGGGGGTCCGAGGGGCCTCCCCTGGAAAATTTTGAAAAAAGGGAGCCCATTTGATGGCATCTGGTGGCACACCTTTGGTGTGGCTCATGGCCCTGTGGGCCGCCCAAAAGCACCCAAAAGCTTTATTTTGATCCTGGGGAGAACACTGAATATGGCGTCACTTCCGGTTATTCCGGTTCAGTAGTCTGATCGCCTGAGGGTAAAAACTGTCTCTAAAGCAGGATGTCCAAGCTCTGATGCACAGTAAGCACTTCCCTGAAGGGAGATAAGAGAAGAAGCTATGTGCTGGGTGGCTTGTGTCCTTCATGATACTAAGTGCTTTCCTTCTGCAGCAGCTGGAGTAGAGGTCTTGTAGTTGTGGTAATGGAGAGCCTATAATTTTAGATGCTGTTTTCACTGTTCTCATCAGAAGCTTATGGTCATATGCTGTGATGCTACCAAACCATACCAGCATCCATCCATTTTCTACCATTTATCCAGATCTGGGTTGCAGGGGTAAGCAGCCGAAGCAAAGCAGCCCAGACTTCCCTCTCCCCAGCCACCTCCACCAGCTCTTCCGGGGAATACCAAGGCGTTCCCAGGCCAGCTGGGAGATGTAATCTCTCCAGCATGTCTTGGGTCTGCCCCAGGGTCTCCTCCCAGTGGGGCATGCCTAGAGAACCTCCCTTGGGAGGCATCCAGAGGGCATCCTAACAAGGTGCCCGAACCACCTCAACTGACTCCTTCCGATGTGGAGGAGCAGCGTTCTACTCTGAGTCTCTCCCGAATGACCAAGCTTCTCACCCTGTCTCTAAGGAAGAGCCCAGTCACCCTGCAGAGAAAACTCATTTCTACCGCTTGTATCTGCGATTCTTTCGGTCACTACCTACAGCTCGTGACCACAGGTAAGGGTGGGAAAGTAGATGGGCCAATAAATTTAGAGTTTTGCCTTTTGGCTCCGCTATCTCTTGACCACAAGAGACCGGTTTAGCGTCTGCATCACTGCTGACACTGCTCCAATCTGTCTGTCCAACTCCCGCTCTCCCTTACCCTCACTCGTGAACAAAACTCCGAGATACTTAAACTCCTCCACTTTAGGTAGCAACTCCCCCCTTACCCGAAGTAGGCACTCCACCCATTTCCAGCTAAGCACCATGGCCACAGACTTGGAGGTGCCGATCCTCATCCCAGTCGCTTCACACTCAGCTGCAAACCGTCCCAGCACATGCTGTAAGTCACAGATTGATAAAACCAACAGGACCACATTGTCCACAAAAAGCAGGAGACATGATCCTGATGCCACCAAACTGGACACCCTACACCCCTTGGCTGCACCTAGAAATTCTGTCTCTAAAAGTTATGAACAGAACCGGTGACAAAGGGCAGCCCTAGTGGAGTCCCACATGCACCGGGAATGAGGATGACTTACTGCCGGCAATGCGAACCAAACTCCTGCTCCGGTCATACAGGGTCCAAACGGCCCACAGTAGTGGGCCCTGAACCCCATACTCCCGAAGCACCCCCGACAGGGCACCCCAAGGGACATGGTCGTAAGCCTTCTTCAGGTCCACAAAACACATGTAGACCAGTTGGGCAAACTCCCATGCACCCTCCAGTACCCTTGCAAGGGTAAAGAGCTGGTCCAGTGTTCCACGACCAGGACAAAAACTGCACTGTTCCTCCCGAATCCGAGGTTTGACTATCGACCAGACTCTCCTCTCCAGCACCCCAGCATAGGCTTTCCCAGGGAGGCTGAGAAGTGTGAGCCCCCTATAGTTGGAACACACACTCCAGTTCCCCTTTTTAAAAAGGGGGACCACCACCCCAGTCTGCCAATCCAGAGGCACTGTCCCTGACTTCCACACAATACTGAAGAGGCGCATCAGCCATGACAGCCCAACAACATCCAGTGCCTTCAGGAACTCAGGACAAATCTCATCCACCCCTGGAGCCTGGCCACCAAGGAGCTTTTTAACCACCTCGGCAACCTCAGCCCCTGTGATGGGCGAGTCCTCCCAAGCACCCTCAGATTCTGCGTCCTCCTCAGACAACATGAAGGTGGGATTGAGGAGATCCTCGAAGTATTCCTTCCACCGTGGGACAATGTCCCCAATTGAGGTCAACAGCACTCCATCCTCACAGTAAACAGTCGGGACAAAGCACTGCTTCCTTCCTGAGCCACCGGATGGTTTGCCAGAATCTCTTCGAGGCCGACTGAAAGTCATTTTCCATGGCCTCACCGAACTCTTCCCACACCTGAGTTTTTGCTTCAGTGGCCACCAGATCCGCGTTCCACTTGGCCTGTCGGTATCTGTCAACTGCCTCTGGAGACCCACAGGCTAATCAAGCCCTATAGGACTCCTTCAGCTTGACAGCTCCCCTCACTGCAGGTGTCCACCACCAGGTTCGGGGATTACCGCCACGACAGGCACCAACAACCTTGCAGCAGCAGTTCTGCATGGCCGCCTCAGCAATGGAGGTGTGGAACATGGTCCACTCAGACTCAATGTCCCCATCCTCCCCTGGTATGCAGTTGAAGCTCTGCCGGAGGTGGCAGTTGAAGATCCGATGGACGGGAGCCTCCACCAGACGTTCCCAGCATACCCTCACTACACATTTTGGCCTACCAGGTCTGTCCGGCCTCCTCCCCCACCATCTGATCCAGCTTGCCACCAGGTAGTGATCAGTTGACAGCTCTGCTCCTCTCTTCACCCGAGTGTCCAAGACATACAATCATAGATCAGATGAAATGACTACAAAGTCAATCATTGATTTATGGCCTAGGGTGTCCTCATGCCACGTGCACTTATGGACACTTTTATGCTCGAACATGGTGTTTGTTATGGCCAAAACCATGCATGGCACAGAAGTCCAACAACAGAACCCTGCTCAGGTTCAGATCGGGCAGGCCATTCCTTCCAATCACACCCCTCCAGGTCTCACTGTCATTGCCCATGTAAGCGATGAAGTCCCCCGGTAAAACAATGGAGTCCCCCCTCATGGTGCACTGTCTAGCACCCCACTCAAGGACTCCAAGAAGGCCAGGTACTCTGAACTACCATTTGGCGCATCAACACAAATGACAGTCAGAGACTGTTCCCAGACCCGAAGGCGCAGGGAAACAACCCTCTCATTCACTGGGCAGAACTCCGATGTTAGTGTGCTGAACTGGGGGGCTGCCAATAGCCCCACCCCTGCCTGGCGCCGCTCACCCTTGGCAACTCCAGCATAGAAGAGAATCCAACCCCTCTCCAGGAAATTGGTTCCAGAGCCCAAGCTATGCGTTGAGGTGAGCCCAACTATATGTAGTTGGTACTGTGCAACCTCACACACAAGCTCAGGCTCCTTTCCCACCAGAGAGGTGACATTCCATGTCCCAAAAGCCAGTTTTGTCAGCCGGGGATCAGTACACCAGGGCCTCCGCCTTGGGTTGCCACCCGATCCACAGTGCACCGGACCCTTACAGCACCTCCTGCGGGTGGTGGGTCCACAGGAGAGTGGTTCCGTGTTGCTCATTTGGGCTGGGCCCGAATACCAAACCAGCACGCATCCAGTTAAGATGCTTTCTATTGTGGACCTATAAAAGTTGAGGAGTGTATTTGTGGACATACCATATTTCTTCAAACACCTTGAAAAATAAAGTCTCTGTTGTGCCCTTTTACTAACATAACTAATGTGCATGGACCAAGAGAGGGAATCAGAAATGTGTGCCAAGGAACTTTAAACTGTTAACAATTTTGATAGGTGTGTCAGTTATGTAAACAGGTAACTGAACAGTTTTATTTCTCCTCAAGTTGATTATAAGCTCTTTTGTTTTCTCCACATTACTTACTTACTTACTGCTGCTGTCGTGGGTAGACCCACATAGTGCCAACACAAACGACCCCCAACTTTTCCTGTCCTGCGACGGCACCATAGCCTCCTCATATGTTAGGGATTGTTGAAGGTCTCTAGTGATGCGTCGCGCCAATGCATATGCTGTCTGCCTGGGCGCCGGCGTCCTTGAGGTGCCCAATAAAGAAGTCGGCGTGGCAGGCATGTTGGAGGCATGCGCATAACGTGCCCAAACCTTGATAGTCGTCTTTGTCGAAGGATGTTCGTTAGAGGAACCTGTCCAGTTCTTTGGAAGATCTCCGCATTGGATTTACGCTCTCTCCAGGAAACACCAAGAGTTCTGCAAAGGCATCTAGTATGGAAGGCCGATAGTCGCTTCTCTTGCTGCACTGTTGTGTTCCAGGCTTTGGCTCCATACATTAGGATGGTAATTACTACGGCCTGATAGATTGCCATTTTTGTGCGAAGCTGGATGGACTTGTGGCACATGATGGGTAGAAGTTTATTAAAGGCGTTCGCTGCTTTCCCTATTCGGTTGTTAATCTCTTGGGTTAAGTCACCATCGGATGTTATCGTACTTCCCAAACAAACAAACTTCTCCACCTTCTCCAACGCATCTTGGTTGTTTAGACTGATTGTAATGTCGCATTTATCCTTTGAGACAGCCATAACTTTGGTCTTCATGGGGTTAATGGTTAGTCCTATTTTACTCCCTCCCTCTTTCACTTGAGTGGTTGCATACTGTAATCTTTCTTCCGACTCGTCAATAAGAGCGATGTCGTCTGCAAAGTCAAGATCAGATAATCTTTGCTGCTGGTAACGTGGGCTCCTTCGTCGTTCGAGTACAATTCCACAGTCATTCCTGTCCAGGGCTTGTTTCAGCACCCAATCGATCAATATGACAAACAACATTGGAGACCATACACAGCCTTGTCTAACGCCCGCCGATACTGGGAACCATTCAGTTGTTTCTCCGTCGACCTTGACACAGCATTCCGATCCGTCATAGGTGTTCTTCATGATGTTTACTATCTTCTTGGGAAACCCATATGCTTCAAGAATTTTCCAGAGGGATTCTCTGTCTACGCTGTCGAAAGCAGCTTTAAAGTCGACGAAGTTGATGTTGGCCGAGAGTTGAAATTCAAGGCACTTTTCTACTAGTTGGCGTAGGGCGAAGCACTGATCGATGCATGACCTCCCCTTTCTAAATCCAGCCTGGTTTTCTCTGAGTCGCTCATCCATGGCATCTCTAGTACGCAGGAGAACCAAGATGCAGAGTACTTTCCCGGCTATGGGTAATAACGCGATTATTACTACAGATGGTGAGCTCTCCTTTCTTCGGGAGTTTGATGATGACTCCTCTTTTCCAATCTTTTGGCACTCTTTCCGTCTTCCACACTACAATGCAGATTCGCAACAACCAGTCTACTAACTTCTCTCCTCCAGCTTTTAACATCTCTGCAGTAATTTCATCATATCCAGGTACTTTGTTATTTTTCAGACGCTTAATGGCTTCAATAACTTCCTCCCTAGTAGGGTCATTCAGGTCAATATCAAGCTGGTCCCACTCAACGGGGATGTCCTCCATCGCATTTGCAGGTGGTTCAGCGTTGAGGAGTTCACTGAAATGTTCAGCCCATCTCTCCAACTTCTTTTCCTCGTCACCTATTATATTTCCATCTTTATCTTTGACTAAGGGTGTACTGCTTGTCTTTTTGCCTGTAAGCGTCTTCACTTTTTGGTATATGACTCTCTGGTTGTTTTTAGTTAATGTTTCTTCAAGCTCCTTCGCTTGCTCATCTATCCAGGATTTCCAATCTTTCTCAGCACTGTTCTTAACGCTCTTGTCTAACTCTCTGTACTTCCTCTTGTTATCCTCCATATTGTCATGATCTCTGACCCTCTTTGCGATTCTGCGTTGCTCAATCAATTCATATGTCTCCTTACTTATCCAGCTCTTATGCTCTCTTGTCTGGGGTCCTACCGTCTCCTCAGCTGCTTTGTAGACCGTTTCTTTAAATCTACTCCATTCGTAATCTATATCCGGCTCAGATGCTATATCAGATAATGCTTCGAATTTTTCAGCTATCTTTGACTGGTAGTCTCTAGAGAAGGGTGGAAGCTGTAGATCCGTGCATTTCAGTTTAGACTTCTTTGACGTTTTCTTCTGTGCTGCCAATTTAAGTTGGACTTTGGCTATAACTAAGTCATGGTCACTCCCTATATCCGCTCCCCTGAAGGTTCGAACATCCAGTAATGACTTTCTCCACCTGTCGTTGATCAACACATGGTCGATCTGATTATGAGTTTTACCATCAGGAGATGTCCAGGTCGTCTTGTGGATGATTTTATGTTGGAATAAGGTACCACCAATGACCATGTCGTTTTCAGCACAGTACTCAACCAGCCTCAGTCCATTGTTGTTCATAACATCCACACCATGGGACCCCATAACTCTTGTCCAGTTGCTATTATCGCTACCAACTTTCGCATTGAAGTCCCCAATAACAAGTCTGAGGTCATGTCTTGGCACATCATCCGTGACTGACTGCAGAATTTCATAGAAATGATCTTTCACATCGTCTTCTGCCTCTTCGGTAGGGGCATTGGCCACAATGATAGTAACCTTTACTTGCTTCGCGTATAGCCTCGCTCTCAAGATTCTCTCATTAATAGTTTCGTATGACATTAAACTTGCTCTTGTTCTTCTAGAAAGCATCAGACCTACACCGTATGCATGAATGTCAGGCAAGCCTGAATTAATGAGTGTCCAACCTTCAGTAGTCTCGATATCAGATCCGGTGATATGAGTTTCGCAGATGCCACAAACATCAAGATTGTATCGTTCCATCTCATTTACGAAGAGTTCTTTGCTGCCTTTCTTGTGCAGAGTTCTGGTGTTCCACAACCCAACTCTCAATGGTTTCTTCATGATTTTAAGGCTCTTCCGTTTGCCACCTCGTGTCAGACTATCGGCTTCTTGGGTCAAGCTTTGACCGTTAGTCATCATCATACTGGCTTGTGAGGCAGTGAGGTCGCTCACAGAAGAAAGTTCAGTGATGTGATTTGTCCTTGTGTTAGATTCCGTAGCAAACTATACTCCAGGTGGGATGCTGGCCCACTGTGGGGGGGTTTTCTGTCGGGGTGTCCTTCCCTTACCCCTTTTAGTCGCCTCTTACGACACGCACGGGTTACGTTGGATGTATTCTAAAGCCCAATCCACAGGCTTTCTCCACATTAAGGAACAAAATATTATGACACCATATAGACAGGTTCCTCACTTCATCCCTATATGCCATCTCATTGTTATTTGTTATGAGTCCTGTCACAATTGTATCATCTGCAAATTTTACAATATTGTTTGTAGGATGTTTAGCTACAGTCATATGTATACAGACAATAGATCCCTTGCACTGACATCACATTTACGTTAGCAACCATCGCTACCCTATGCCTGGGGGACAAGCAAACTTTGTTTCCATGCTGTTCACATGCTAAAGCCAAGCGAAGATGTCTAGCACCTGTTGCTGTTGTCTGAAGAAAACTACAGCTAAAAAAGCTCTACTACCGGATTACTTGGATAATCTTAGTCAGAAAGAAGCGAAATATAGATATACGCGGAAATTAGAGTTTATTCATGGTTATGATCCATACAAAATTCCTCAAAATGACTGGAGTGATGGTGCAGATTTGTGGCCTAGTGTTAGTGACATGTTGGAATATACCTTCTTTTTCCGGAAGAGTCCCGACATGGAAGAACAGTTTAAATAATAAAAATAAATAAATAATAATAATTATTAAAAAAGAAAAAAAGAAAACCTTCTTTGTGTGAAGACTTTTTCCTGACATTAGTTTTTGGGAACAGAATGTTGTGAAAGCCAAAGCATTTACTCTTAAAGGACTCCTACCTGAACTGTGGGCTAGATGGTATTCCTGCCCCTCTATGTCTCAACAACCCCAAGGACATCTAGTTACAGAGCTATCTGCACTCTATCATTTACATAATGATGCTTATTGTTAAAACAATATCTAAAGTGTTATTATTTGTAAAATAACAAAATGTCTTACTCTAGCCATTCAAACAATATTGCAAGATTTTATTTTAATTTTATCTAATAGTGGATGGTACAATAATTACAAACGCTAACAGAATCGACACATTCCAGTTGTAGCTATAGTCATATAGTAACTATAATCACTCTTGTAATAATAATTTCAATAAACGGTTCATGTTCAATTCCCTCTTCATTAATTCTCTATTTAACAGGCACAACTGAGTCACACAGGTTGATAAGTGTGGAACAGACAGTAACAGTTTTATCCAAAATAGTTTTTCCTGCCTTAGTCGATTTATTTCCATTTCACATGCATGCAGCTGTTGTAAAGTTCAGTGTGTTTGTGTTGAGAACACTCTCAAACTGTAGGTTCATTACTACACTCTGGCTTCATGGTGACATTTTGCACAGGACTGGGTTCCTCTGATACAGTAACAGAAACAAAGCTTCAGCGCTCTCTGCTCTTAATCTGTTCTGTTCTTTCAGGATATACAGTGGGGCAAAAAAGTATTTAGTCAGTCACCAATTGTGCAAGTTCTCCCACTTAAAAAGATGAGAGAGGCCTGTAATTTTCATCATAGGTATACCTCAACTATGAGAGACAAAATGAGAAAAAAAAATCCAGAAAATCACATTGTCTGATTTTTAAAGAATTTATTTGCAAATTATGGTGGAAAATAAGTATTTGGTCAATAACAAAAGTTCATCTCAATACTTTGTTATATACCGTTTGTTGGCAATGACAGAGGTCAAACGTTTTTTGTAAGTCTTCACAAGGTTTTCACACACTGTTACTGGTATTTTGGCCCATTCCTCCATGCAGATCTCCTCTAGAGCAGTGATGTTTTGGGGCTGTCGCTGGGCAACACGGACTTTCAACCCCCTCCAAAGATTTTCTATGGGGTTGAGATCTGGAGACTGGCTAGGCCACTCCAGAACCTTGAAATGCTTCTTATGAAGCCACTCCTTCATTGCCCGGGTGGTGTGTTTGGGATCATTGTCATGCTGAAAGACCCAGCCATGTTTCATCTTCAATGCCCTTGCTGATGGAAGGAGGTTTTCACTCAAAATCTCACGATACATGGCCCCATTCATTCTTTCCTTTACACGGATCAGTCGTCCTGGTCCCTTTGCAGAAAAACAGCCCCAAAGCATGATGTTTCCACCCCCATGCTTCACAATAGGTATGGTGTTCTTTGGATGCAACTCAGCATTCTTTCTCCTCCAAACACGACAAGTTGAGTTTTTACCAAAAAGTTCTATTTTGGTTTCATCTGACCATATGACATTCTCCCAATCCTCTTCTGGATCATCCAAATGCTCTCTAGCAAACTTCAGACGGGCCTGGACATGTACTGGCTTAAGCAGGGGGACATGTCTGGCACTGCAGGATTTGAGTCCCTGGCGGCGTAGTGTGTTACTGATGGTAGCCTTTGTTACTTTGGTCCCAGCTCTCTGCAGGTCATTCACTAGGTCCCCCCGTGTGGTTCTGGGATTTTGGCGCACCGTTCTTGTGATCATTTTGACCCCACAGGGTGAGATCTTGCGTGGAGCCCCAGATCGAGGGAGATTATCAGTGGTCTTGTATGTCTTCCATTTTCTAATAATTGCTCCCACAGTTGATTTCTTCACACCAAGCTGCTTACGTATTGCAGATTCAGTCTTCCCAGCCTGGTGCAGGTCTACAATTTTGTTTCTGGTGTCCTTTGACAGTTCTTTGGTCTTGGCCATAGTGGAGTTTGGAGTGTGACTGTTTGAGGTTGTGGACAGGTGTCTTTTATACTGATAATGAGTTCAAACAGGTGCCATTAATACAGGTAACAAGTGGAGGACAGAGGAGCCTCTTAAAGAAGAAGTTACAGGTCTGTGAGAGCCAGAAATCTTGCTTGTTTGTAGGTGACCAAATACTTATTTTACCGAGGAATTTACCAATTGATTCATTAAAAATCCTACAATGTGATTTCCTGGATTCTTTCCCCCCATTCTGTCTCTCATAGTTGAAGTGTACCTATGATGAAAATTACAGGCCTCTCTCATCTTTTTAAGTGGGAGAACTTGCACAATTGGTGACTGACTAAATACTTTTTTGCCCCACTGTATTGCGCCTGTTGCTCCCTGTTGTTTTTTTTTTTACTGAGTTATGTCCGAGTCGTTTGAAACCAGTCTAGATTAGATTAGATAAAACTTTATCGATCCCTTTGGGAGGGTTCGCTCAGGGAAATTAAGATTCCAGCAGCATCATTACAGATAAACAGAGAAAAGAAATAGAGAAAAACTTCTAGATAAATTAAAATAAATTAAGAATAAGATATGGGGAAGAGAGGAGGGGGGAAAGGGGGGAGAAGTGGGGTTAGGGTAAGTGTGTATGTGTGTGTGGGGGGGAAGCAGGAAAGATATTGTACTTTATATTGCACATTGTCTGGTACTGCTTATTGTTAGGCTAGGCTACTGCTCCTTCCCGTCCTCTGTCCTCCTGTTACCCCTCCTCCACCCCAGAGAGGAGTTGTACAGTCTGATGGCGTGAGGGACAAAGGAGTTTTTGAGTCTGTTTTTTTCCATGTCAAATAAGGAAGCTGTTTCACCTATAAGGAAAATCAAACACTTTCATGAAGAAGCTAACTTGAATGCCGGGGGGGGGGGGGGACGACTAGATTCTCAAGCAAACTCTTCCATACTCACGTCCAACTTTCGAATTTTTTAAAATACATTTTAAATACAATTGTGAATTTCTCTGGAATTTTCAGGCTTAGCTCCTCTTGTCATATTCTCTTTAACCACTCATTTCTTTGTTGTTCTTGAAGCATTTGCTTCTCTTTGTTAATATTTTTCTTGATTGCGGGGAGACAGTACTACCTTGGATCTTTTTCTCGATTTGAACAACCAAAAACAGTGCAAAAATAAACCACATCGAAGACAGATTAAGCCTTGCTGACATGAAAGACAGTGTCTGTTTGACCCCCAGGTGTAATTATCACGTGATGTGTGATGTCATGCACAAGGGGTCTATACAGCAAGGGACTGAGACAGCAGCCTTTTGGGGCACCAGTATTCAGAACTGTGGTAGATGCCTATTGGTTACCAACAACTTTTACTGTCTGAGGACAGCCTGTCAGAAAATCTTGTAACCATTTGTAGATGGAATTGCAGAGGCCAAGGTTAGTCAGCTTAGATACCAGAATAGATTATATGATTGCATTAAAAGCACTGCTGTAATCAACAAACAGCATTCTGAAATGTGTTTTTGCCCTCCAGATGCTTTAACATAGTATGTAAAGCCAGTGAGACAGCAACATCCACAGATCTGTTTGACATGTTTGATATGTTTGATATGTTATTATTGAGGTATTCTCTTATCAGTTGCTCAAAGCACTTCATAATCACAGATATTAAAGGCTATAGGTCTAAAATCATTCAGAGAAGATGCAGGAAATTTCTTGGGCACAGGCACCACAATGGATTTCTTAAAACACGTCGGAACCACACAAAGAAACAGTGACAAGTTAAACACATCTGTGAAAACAGCAGAGAGCTGACTGTAACAGGACCTGAGGACACATGGTGTAATGCCATCTGGGCCAGCAGCTTTACCTGTCTTAACAGATTTAAAAACTCTACACATGTCAGCCTGTGTCACCTGATGTGTTGCCCCAATGAATGTGTTTGCAGCGGGAATTTGTCCCTTTGCTGGTGGCTCCTCAACATGCTCAAAACAGGCATAAAAAAAGTGTCCAACTGGTCCGGGAATGAAGTGGTGGTGTTGGTGAGGCCACCAAGCTTTGTTTTATAGCCCGTGACAGTTTGAAGTCCCTGCCAAAAGCGTCTTGAGTCTCCGTCGTGGCAATAGTTTTCAAGTTTGTCCCGGTATTGTTTTTTGGCTGACTTAATGTCTTTCCTCAACTTGTACCTGGCTTTCTTCTAACGCTCATGATCCCCTGCTTTCAGTGCAGTGGACCGATCTTTTAGCCTCTGACAGACAACGTTATTAAGCCATGGTTTCTGGTTTGGATAGAAGCAGATGGTACAAGTGGGAATAAAGGTGTCTACACAGAATTTGACATAGTGAGTAACTGTATAAGCAGACTCAATCAGGTTATCTGGATCTATGAAGACTGACCAGTCAGTTGATTCAAAACAACATTGGAGTTTAAGCTCTTCCTCTGCTGACCAGCATTTGACTGCCCTCAAGGTGGGTTTCTCTCTTGTTACTACCTGCTTGTCAACAGGTAGCAAGAGCATGGAGGAATGGTCCGATTTCCCAAAATGAGGCCATGGAATAGACCTGTATGTGGAATAACAGTGATCCAGGGTTTTATTTTCCCTGGTAAAACAGCTGACGTGCTGATAATATTTCAGTCATACTGATTTAAGGTCCCACTGATTGAAGTCCCCTGCCACAGTAGAAATGGCTTGCGGGTGCTGGTTCTCATAGCCACTGATTACACCATGGAGCTTCTCCAGAGCAATTGCAGTATTGGCTTGAGGAGGGATGTAAACAGCTGTAAGCAGTACCGTAAGTACTATATATACACAACACACACACACACACACACACACACACACACACACACACACACACACACATGCATCTCAAAAAATTAGAATATTGTGAAAAAGTTCAGTATTTTCCATCAGTTATTTAAGAAAGTGAAAATGTTATATATTATAGACTCATTACACATAAACTAAAATGTTTCAAGCATTTTTCTATTTTAATTTTAATCAGTATGGCATACAGTACAAAAACATAAAAAAAAACATCTCAAAATATTAGAATATTTCATTTCGAGTTTGAGTAAAACAGTATGAACACAGTGTATCTCTCGGTCTAGTTCAGTACACACAACCACAATCATGGGAAAGACTGCTGACTTGACTGTTGTCCAGAAGATGATCACTGATGCCCTCCACAAGGAGGGTAAGCCACAAAAGGTCATTGCTGAAAAGGGTGGCTGGAAAAGGTGCAACAGTCAAGTCAGCAGTCTTCCCCATGATTGTGGTTGTGTGTACTGAACTAGACCGAGAGATACACTGTGTTCATACTGTTTTACTCAAACTCGAAATGAAATATTCTAATATTGTGAGATGGGTTTTTTTATGTTTTTGTACTGTATGCCATACTGATTAAAATTAAAATAGAAAAATGTTTGAAACATTTTAGTTTATGTGTAATGAGTCTATAATATATAACATTTTCACTTTCTTAAATAACTGATGGAAAATATTGAACTTTTTCACAATATTCTAATTTTTTGAGATGCACTAGTGTGTGTATATATATATATATATATATATATATATATATATATATATATATATATATGTACATACAGTGGTGCTTGAAAGTTTGTGAACCCTTTAGAATTTTCTATATTTCTGCATAAATATGACCTAAAACATCATCAGATTTTCACACAAGTCCTAAAAGTAGATAAACAGAACCCACTTAAACAAATGAGACAAAAATATTATACTTTGTCATTTATTTATTGAGGAAAATGATCCAGTATTACATATCTGTGAGTGGCAAAAGTATGTGAACCTCTAGGATTAGCAGTTAATTTGAAGGTGAAATTTGAGTCAGGTGTTTTCAATCAATGGGATGACAATCAGGTGTGAGTGGGCACCCTGTTTTATTTAAAGAACAGGAATCTATCAAAGTCTGATCTTCACAACACATGTTTGTGGAAGTGTATCATGGCACAAACAAAGGAGATTTCTGAGGACCTCAGAAAAAGCGTTGTTGATGCTCATCAGGCTGGAAAAGGTTACAAAACCATCTCTAAAGAGTTTGGACTCCACCAATCCACAGTCAGACAGATTGTGTACAAAATGGAGGAAATTCAAGACCATTGTTATCCTCCCCAGGAGTGGTCGACCAACAAAGATCACTCCAACAGCAAGGCGTGTAATGGTCGACGAGGTCACAAAGGACCCCAGGGTAACTTCTAAGCAACTGAAGGCCTCTCTCACATTGGCGAATGTTAATGTTCATGAGTCCACCATCAGGAGAACACTGAACAACAATGGTGTGCATGGCAGGGTTGCAAGGAGAAAGCCACTGCTCTCCAAAAAGAACATTGCTGCTCGTCTGCAGTTTGCTAAAGATCACGTGGACAAGCCAGAAGGCTATTGGAAAAATGTTTGTGGACGGATGAGACCAAAATAGAACTTTTTGGTTTAAATGAGAAGCATTATGTTTGGAGAAAGGAAAACAGTGTATTCCAGCATAAGAACCTTATTCCATCTGTGAAACATGGTGTTGGTAGTATCATGGTTTGGGCCTGTTTTGCTGCATCTGGGCCAGGACGGCTTGCCATCATTGATGGAACAATGAATTCTGAATTATACCAGTGAATTCTAAAGGAAAATGTCAGGACATCTGTCCATGAACTGAATCTCAAGAGACGGTGGGTCATGTAGCAAAACAACGACCCTAAGCACACAAGTTGTTCTACCAAAGAATGGTTAAAGAAGAATAAAGTTAATGTTTTGGAATGGCCAAGTCAAAGTCCTGACCTTAATCCGATTGAAATGTTGTCGAAGGACCTGAAGTGAGCAGTTCATGTGAGGAAACCCACCAACATCCCAGAGTTGAAGCTGTTCTGTACGGAGGAATGGGCTAAAATTCCTCCAAGCCGGTGTGCAGGACTGATCAACAGTTACTGCAAACGTTTAGTTGCAGTTATTGCTGCACAAGGGGGTCACACCAGATATTGAAAGTAAAGGTTCACATACTTTTGCCACTCACAGATATGTAATATTGGATCATTTTCCTCAATAAATAAACGACCAAGTATAATATTTTTGTCTCATTTGTTTAACTGGGCTCTCTTTATCTACTTTTAGGACTTGTGTGAAAATCTGACGATGTTTTAGGTCATATTTATGCAGAAATATAGACAATTCTAAAGGGTTCACAAACTTTCAAGCACCACTGTGTGTATATATATATATATATATATATATATATATATATATATATATATATATATATATATATATTTTTTTTTTTTTTTTTTTTTTTTTTTTTTTTGGTATGTGTGTGTATATAAATAAAAGTTGGGACAAAGTACAAATTGTAAATAAAAACGGAATGCAATGATGTGGAAGTTTCAAAATTCCATATTTTATTCAGAATAGAACATAGATGACATATCAAATGTTTAAACTGAGAAAATGTATCATTTAAAGAGAAAAATTAGGTGATTTTAAATTTCATGACAACAACACATCTCAAAAAAGTTGGGACAAGGCCATGTTTACCACTATGAAACATCCCCTTTTCTCTTTACAACAGTCTGTAAACATCTGGGGACTGAGGAGACAAGTTGCTCAAGTTTAGGGATAGGAATGTTAACCCATTCTTGTCAAATGTAGGATTCTAGTTGCTCAACTGTCTTAGGTCTTTTTTGTCATATCTTCCATTTTATGATGTGCCAAATGTTTTCTGTGGGTGAAAGATCTGGACTGCAGGCTGGCCAGTTCAGTACCCGGACCCTTCTTCTACGCAGCCATGATGCTGTAATTGATGCAGTATGTGGTTTGGCATTGTCATGTTGGAAAATGCAAGGTCTTCCCTGAAAGAGACATCGTCTGGATGGGAGCATATGTTGCTCTAGAACCTGGATATACCTTTCAGCATTGATGGTGTCTTTCCAGATGTGTAAGCTGCCCATGCCACATGCACTAATGCAGCCCCATACCATCAGAGATGCAGGCTTCTGAACTGAGCGCTAATTACAACTTGGGTCGTCCTTCTCCTCTTTAGTCCGAATGACATGGCGTCCCTGATTTCCATAAAGAACTTCAAATTTTGATTCGTCTGACCACAGAACAGTTTTCCACTTTTCCACAGTCCATTTTAAATGAGCCTTGGCCCAGAGAAGACGTCTGCGCTTCTGGATCATGTTTAGATATGGCTTCTTCTTTGAACTATAGAGTTTTAGCTGGCAACAGCGGATGGCACGGTGAATTGTGTTCACGGGTAATGTTCTCTGGAAATATTCCTGAGCCCATTTTGTGATTTCCAATACAGAAGCATGCCTGTATGTGATGCAGTGCCGTCTAAGGGCCCGAAGATCACGGGCACCCAGTATGGTTTTCCGGCCTTGACCCTTACGCACAGAGAGTCTTCCAGATTCTCTGAATCTTTTGATGATATTATGCACTGCAGATGATGATATGTTCAAACTCTTTGCAATTTTACACTGTCGAACTCCTTTCTGATATTGCTCCACTATTTGTCGGCGCAGAATTAGGGGGATTGGTGATCCTCTTCCCATCTTTACTTCTGAGAGCCGCTGCCACTCCAAGATGCTCTTTTTATACCCAGTCATGTTAATGGCCTATTGCCAATTGACCTAATGAGTTGCAATTTGGTCCTCCGGCTGTTCCTTTTTTGTACCTTTAACTTTTCCAGCCGGGCGGCACAGTGGTGTAGTGGTTAGCGCTGTCGCCTCACAGCAAGAAGGTCCGGGTTCGAGCCCCGTGGCCGGCGAGGGCCTTTCTGTGCGGAGTTTGCATGTTCTCCCCGTGTCCACGTGGGTTTCCTCCGGGTGCTCCGGTTTCCCCCACAGTCCAAAGACATGCAGATTAGGTTAACTGGTGACTCTAAATTGACCGTAGGTGTGAATGTGAGTGTGAATGGTTGTCTGTGTCTATTGGCCCTTTTTCAGCTCACTTCAGCTCGCTTCAGCTCACTTCAGCCCGACACGGCTCGCGTTTCGACTACCAAAAACCAGCACGACTCAGCTCGTTTCAGCCCTGCTTAGCCCCTAAAACTCGCACCGTTTTGGAGTGGGGCTGAAGCGAGCCAAAGCGAGCCGAGTGAGGCTGGGGGCGTGAACAGACACTCCCTTGTGCACTGATTGGTGAGGAGGAGTGCCCTCACATGCCCACACACGCCCCGCGAGCGCGCTGGGATCTGTAAACACCGCAAACCCGGAAGGAGAAGAATTACGAATTACGAGAATTTCTGAAGCCTTATGCGCCTCGCCTCATCTATACGCTCTTGCCAGTATCTGTCCGCGTTGTCGGTGACAACAAGCCACAGCACCAAGACCAGCAACACTAACGACTCCATGTCCTCCATGTTTATTGTTTACTATCCGGGTCGTGAGACTACCGCTTAAAAGCTCACTGATGTCACTGTTTGCGCTGCTTAACGACATCACCTGACGTCCACCCACTTTCGCTAACTCCACCCAATGTGTCCACCCACTTCCAGCCAGCATGGTTCAGCGCGGTTGTAGTCGAAATGCAACTCCAACAGCCCCACTCAGCCCGACTCAGCACGGCACGGCTCAGCCCGACTCAGCCGCGTTTGTAGTGGAAAAGCGGCATATGTGTCAGCCCTGTGATGACCTGGCGACTTGTCCAGGGTGTACCCCGCCTTTCGCCCGTAGTCAGCTGGGATAGGTTCCAGCTGGCCTGCGACCCTGTAGAACAGGATAAAGCGGCTAGAGATAATGAGATGAGATGAGACTTTTCCAGCCTCTTATTGCCCCTGTTGCAACTTTTTTGAGATGTGTTGCTGTCATGAAATTTCAAATGAGCCAATATTTGCCATGAAATTTCAAAAATGTCTCACTTTCAACATTTGATATGTTGTCTATGTTCTATTGTGAATACAATATCAGTTTTTGAGATTTGTAAATTATTGCATTCCGTTTTTATTTACAATTTCCTGTTAGTAGTTCCTGTTGAGGCTTGTCGCGCGCTGCTTCAATAAGAGTACGTGTCAGTGATGGAGAAAGGCATAGACATATAAACATCCTCGCCGCCATATTGGATGGGGCAAAGTGGAGATTCTTCAACCGTCTCTGGTATAGCGTCTAGACAGTAGCCAAGAATAAAGATGCCTCATTCATGTGCTGCGTTTAACTGTACCAACAGGTTTACCGTCCAAACGAGATCACATGGGATTACCTTTCACAGGTGAGATTGGAAAAATACTTTTCAATACTGTTCCTTCAGTCTTCAGTTTCCCAGCTCATCTCCACCAGGTAGGTGTATAGTTATAAGCAGTGAGAATTAGATAATACAGTGCCACACTATGATGAACGTTTTTGAATGTATGATGAATGTTTTTATTTTTGTTATGTTTTTTCTTCTTTTATGGCAAATACTTCTCTTCAAAAGAAACTAATGAAGAGTAAAATAAAACATTTTTTTATTTTCACAGTGATATGCACTTTATTTTTCATCCCTTGGTGTTCTCATCTAATATGGAAGTTATGGATGTCAGTGGCTGTGACAAGACGTGTTATGCTCTGCAATAAAAAAAAAAAAAACCATTGGTACAAAGCAAGCCCATTCACTTTTTTATGCTGATAAGAGAATTACAATGGTTTTTCATGTGACAAAAATGTGCGATTAAATTGCGATTAATCGCGAGTTAACTATGACAGTCGCGACATTAATCGCGATTAAATATTTTAATCGTTTGACAGCACTACACACACACACACAATGATATTGGCATTGTAATTGTACAAATTGAAGTGGAATTTTATATAATAAAATGTGTGTGTGTTCTATAACAGTGTTCTCCCCAGGATCAAAATAAAGGCCTAAATTTTGGATGGCCTACAGGGCCATGAGCCACACCAAAGGCATGTGGTGGGAGATTACGTGAGGGGAGTTTCCCCCCCTCCTGCTGGGGGGGGGGGGGGGGTCTGGAGGGACCTCCCCTGGAAATTTTTGAAAAAAAGGGAGTCCATTTGGTTGCACCTGGTGACGTTTAGGAGCATTTTATTGTGGTACTGACACGGTCACTTTTTTTTTTTTATTATTATTGTTAACATGGTTGAACATAGTCGTCAACCCCAAAATGAAAAAAAGAAGTGAGAAAGCCAGGATCAAGAGGCTGCAGGCCCCAGTCAGGTCCAGGGCAAAGCCCCAATGAGGGGTCTTGGGGGACAAAGCCCTCCCAGCCGAAAATTATTTTGCCAACTTTAAGAGGGGCTTGATGGCCTCAGGGTGAATATTTAGTTTTCACCTTCTTGTTACTATTAATGAAAAAAAAAGGCTTCATGAGGACACCACATGTATTATAAAAACAATGCCAAGTAAACAATAACACATTTCAACATGATCATGAAATGAAAGCTGTGCAGTGATCACATTTCAATAAGCTTTCACCGCAAAACTACATATGCAGGTCACTTCATAGCAAAAGAGGAAACAATTTGTGTTGCCACCAAGTAATTTCTAAATCAAGGTTTTAACTCAGTAAAATTCCATGTGTTTGCAATTTACTGCAGCAGAATTTGAGGTTTATTTTGCCCTTTATTTGTGCTTTCATTTAATAATTATATCATTACATAAAACTATCTGAATATAACACTACAAGCTGAGTAAATTTAATATTCTGTCCTATGCATTAAATATAATTTATAAAATATGTATTGATGAGTTTATAATGTTAAATAAATTATTAAGAAAGATAATATCAAATGAATATAAAATTAGTGAATTACTTAAAGTAATACCATCACCAAAAATCCCAAATCCATTATGACAATGATATATTAACAACTTCCAATTATATAGTTATATACATTTATTTGCTTATTATTTCCTGTCACCAGCACAGACTAGCTAGGCTACTACTGTAACAATAATAAACATATGGTACCAAACACAGCATGAAAAGTTCCTGTTGAAAAAAAAATATTTGGCTATACATTTATGATAACACACCTGTGGGACAGTTCAAAATAAGCTATCATTTCACTTAACAACTTTACAAATAGATCTAGTTGAGCTTAGATTAACTGAAACAAGGCGCGTTTAACTTTTTTCAAAAACAATAAAATATAAAAAATATACTTTCTCACTGACAGAAGTCTGTGCTGCAAACGCGGTCAAGAGTGATCCTGATGACGAGTTGGCTTTTTCAAGATCTTTGTGAGAATTTCTTTACATGTGAAGTTCAACATCTCGAAGGCCTTGGTATTTACAACCGACACTCCTGTTGCAAACAGTGCATCAGAAATGGTGCTTGCTCGCTGAATCAGTGATGATGCATGGATAGATTTTGGTCCAGTTGGAATTAAACTTCGTATCATATTTAGCTGCACCTTGACACTTGGAAATTCTCTGGTTTTTTTAGAACTTGGAAGGCCCTCTGATCCAGAATCGCTGTCACTCATTTTCGCCAGGTGCGTCTTTCCCGCCAGTAACGTGGAAATGATGAAGACAAAGTAAGATGCGATTTCATTGGTCAACTTCCTGCAGTCAACCGATCACGAACATCCTTTCACTGCACGATTCAGTGCAAAAAAATCACGAGTTTCACGGCAAAATCGTGAGAGTTGACAGGGCAGGTTTCAGCAAGGGTTTGGAGCAAAAAAATGGATCTATATCCATCCATTATCCTCTGCTTATGCTGTCCATGGTCGCAGGCAAGCTGAAGCCTATCCCAGCTGACTATGGACGAGAGGCAGAGTACACCCTGGACAAGTCACCAGGTCATCACAGGGCTGACATATCTATGGTCAATTTAGAGCCACCAATTAGCCCAACCTGCATGTCTTTGGACTGTGGGAGAAACCGCAGCACCCGGAGAAAACCCACGCAGACACGGGGAGAACATGCAAACTCCACTCAGAAAGGCCCCTGTTGGCCTCTGGGCTCGAACCTAGGACCTTCTTGCTGTGAGGCAACAGTACGCCACCACTACACCACCGTGCTGCATAATTCTCACGCGCTGATTGGCTGAGCTGAACTACATGACCACACTGTAGCACATGTAATTATGTTACGCCATATAGCAGCCAAGCCAAAAAGCCTTTATCTTTACACAGTGAAATTCCTCCTCTGCATTTAACCCATCTGAAGCAGTGAACACACACATCCAATGAGCACACACACATACCCAGAACAGTGGGCAGCTATGCTACAGTGCCCAGGGAGCAGTTGGAGGTTAGGTGCCTTGCTCAAGGCACTTCAGCCCAACCTCAGGTCATGGCTGCCCCATGTTAACCTAACTTTGAACTGTGGGGGAAACTGGAGCACCCTGAGGAAACTCACATAGGCACAGGGTGACCATGCAAACTCTACACAGAAAAGCCCATGCCGGCCGCTGGGCTCAAACCCAGAGCCTTCTTGCTGCGAGCAGACAGTGCTAACCACTACGCCACCATATTATGTTACAGAGCCAGGCAGCATACTGCAGAGGGTAACTGAGAAAGCCAAGCAGATATACACATCTAGAGGGAAATTTCATACATATTTTGCAAGTATTTTACAGGGAAATGGTGAGTAATTTATTAATTGAGAATGCACCAGAAGGCATGTAAATTAAAAAATTTTCTGGGGGGGCATACCCACAGACCCCCCTAGCATTAGCACCCCTGGCCTTTGCCCCCACAAATTCCAGAGCCACCTACTTTTTTTTTTTCCCCCGTTGACTACTTCAGATTTTTTGGATAACCCTGTTAGAATTTGAAGCCTTTATTTGATAGCTCTGTGTTACTAAAGCAAACAGCATACTAGTGAAATGATTACAATCACAGGCAGATATCCAGTTTCAGTGCAAATGGTTGTGTCCAATTAAGCCTGTTTTTAGCAATATCATAACTTTTACAATGGATACATTTTTGGTATAAAGGTTTATTTTTAATTTAAACATGCAGGGGCAGGGCACTTGTGACTGGCAAACTGTTTTTTTTTTGTGGGTATTGCTTTCCTTTAATGAGCTATTAGCTATAAATAAAGTACATTATAAATATTTAAATGAAATTATATAAAACGTGCACATGTGCTCTATGGTGAACAGCAATACAGATACTTATAGAATTCTTGTAGATTGTCATTCCAAATCAGCTCAACAAGAGGTGGTTATATCATGATCTCACAATTTGCTAAAACCTTTTGTACATAAAATTAGATATAAATGACTAATAAATGGGTCATTTGGTGTTATTTCAGGTATGGTTGCTGTATGTCTTGGATTTTGTTCACCCTTTTATTTTAAAGTCACAAGCAACCATTAAATGTCTGAAAATTATTCTGGCTGAATTCTCACATATTTTTTTATACCCATGAAAAATAAAATGTTTTCTAAGTAAAAACATATCTTACCCAGGAAGTCATGTTCAGGGTTTAATGTCTCCCAAAATATTATTCCGTGCCATTATTATTCCATTGGCAAAAATAATGACAAACTTGTTATTATCTGTCTAAATGCTCAGAAGTCACTAAAAAAAATGTCAGGATTCTCAAAATGGCCAGGTTCTTCAAAATGGGGAAAAGTGCTAAATTTCCAAATGTGAGTCCTTACAGGGCGGCACGGTGGTGTAGTGGTTAGTGCTGTCGCCTCACAGCAAGAAGGTCCTGGGTTCGAGCCCCATGGCCGGCGAGGGCCTTTCTGTGCGGAGTTTGCATGTTCTCCCCGTGTCCGCGTGGGTTTCCTCCGGGTGCTCCGGTTTCCCCCACAGTCCAAAGACATGCAGGTTAGGTTAACTGGTGACTCTAAATTGACCGTAGGTGTGAATGTGAGTGTGAATGGTTGTCTGTGTCTATGTGTCAGCCCTGTGATGACCTGGCGACTTGTCCAGGGTGTACCCCGCCTTTCGCCCGTAGTCAGCTGGGATAGGCTCCAGCTTGCCTGCGACCCTGTAGAAGGATAAAGCGGCTAGAGATAATGAGATGAGATGAGTCCTTACAGAACATTTTAAGACATCCATGCTAAAAAAAATCACAGTTTGTACTGAAACTACTATATTTCATTGGCTCTTTATGTAAAATCAAGGTCTGAACAAACCGAGAGAATCCAAGATACTGACAAAATTACAAGTTAAAAAATTTCAACTATTGTGATGTGCCCAGATGGTGACGTTGTCTCATGAGTAGAATTATGAAAAATTGGATGAAATGTATGGTTATGTTATTGCAAGGTGTAGGAGTTTTAGCCCACTAAGAATATCGGATAAGATAATAACAGACTCTGTAGGCAAACAGCTAATCACTTCTTTTAATGGGCAAGCCAAAGAACACCCCGCAATCACACTGTCAGAGTGCAGGAGATTCCCCAAACCCACCACACAATCCCTCACTTATTTAGTTAATCAATGATATGTCAAAATAGAAGTCATTTATGGAGAAAAAAAAAACAAAAAATAGTCAATCCAGAAACTAAAATTACCTTACTCCCATCATAGGAAAATAAACATTCACGTATTTAAGTAGCATAAATTAAAAGAAAAACATCACTTGTTCATGAGCTCATTAATTTACATTAATAAAACTCAGTGAACAAAACTGCTAAACTTTTCTTTCAGTTACCCAAGAACAAGCAAAAAGTCACTTATTTGTCTCATAAAAAGTCTTTCAGATGAGTGGGCCTTTGAACTGGTCTATGACCTAGAGGCCTATGAACATGAAAAGTCTCTTGAGAAGAACTCTGAGTACAGTGCTATTTTGGTGCTACCGTACTTCCAAAGTAGTGGGCTTTTTCACAGCAATGGGCAATTCCTGTGGTGAGGACTGTCATTGGACCAGCCTCCAGTTTGGGCTGGCATACAGTCTACTACCAGCAAAAACAATCAATGACAAGTTCCTCAGTGTATTTAAAGTAGATACGCCAGGTAAAACACTGAGAGACACATTCTTCTCTGTCTGGGATTTCCATCTGGGGAGTCTCATTCTCTGCCAAACAATGTAAAGCATACCATGCACATCAGCATACTGAATTGCTTGTGTAACAATGTAGCAGGGTGCCAGCTTGTACCTGTAATGTGCCAGATCACTCAGCCACACAAAATGTCCAATATGCCAAGGTGTGTATTTCATCTTTTTGTCATTTTGGGCTTTCTGTTGAAAGTGAGCACGACACACGCATGATGCACTGTTTCTGACTGGACTTGTAGGCAAAGAGATATGACATAGTCTGTGGACGTCCCAGGGGAAGCAAAGGATGTTTCAACAAGGGGCAGAAAAGAGCAGATGTACTAGCAACTAAGAATGACATGATACCAGAAATGAACAAAACATCAGTTTTCCCTTAATCAAGTAAATCAAACAACCCATCTAAATTTAAATAGTGAGGACAGAAACATGCATCCTGTGCTTTGTGCATTCTGTTGTCGAAACTCTGTTGCAATTAAATGAGGCTACACTCACAGTTCTGTATTGAAAAGGAGAAGTCAGCATCTAATGACTCGATTAAACAAACATGCATACAAAACACTTTGTTTACCCAGATCCCTTTGCGCAGACAAAATACCCATATTCAACATTTAGATTAAAAATACCCATCAACATGGACCATACCACCAGGCACCCCTACTTCCCTGTAGTGGTACAGCCCATCGGTTTCCCACAAGAACCAAAAAGTAGTGGTGGAACTGAATGGCGGTCACTGATGTCTCTGTAAAATATTTGGATAGTTCATTTGCCAGTCCGTGCTGTCCAGACAAGTGAAGCCATCTGGCTGTCATGTTACCATGCACATCATGTGTATTTGGCTTGTGTGTTAAACCATCATATCCAATCAAATTTGCCCCAAGAAAAGTATTTCCTGACGTTTTTCCCTTTCATTACCTCCTCTAATTTTCTCAATTTTACACACTTTCCTTACATATCTTTATCGTGCTTCCTTATATAGCTTTATCTTTATAATTGCTATTGTTTTTTCTCTTTTCCAGTTCAGTCTCTGATCTTTTTTTTTCAAAATTTATGTCAAAAATTTTAATGCTTTGGAAATATTAATTTGTATGGAAATATTTTCTTAAATTATCATTTGTTTTATTATAATTATGCAGTAAATTGTAATTAATTTAGGACTTGTTTAATTTTATTATTATTAGATGACTGATTATACATAATTTGTAACTATAGCTATGGATTGGTATGACTGTTTCGAAATAGTTAATTTGTAATATCTCCGTGAAACTCTCTGTTCCATCCATTATTTGCACGATTAGTTTCATTTCATTTTTCATTCTATGCAATAAAATCTATTTATTTATTTTTATTGCTGATTTGGAACAGCATATGAGGGTTTGCATTAGGGGTGTGCAAAATAATCGTCATGACAATGCATCGCGATACTAACTTTCACGATATACTGCATCGATTCTTGACGCCAAATATTGATTATTAATTTTAAAAAATGAATAAATAAAATTGTATGAATGGTTGGTGAACATCAGCCAAAAACAAGTAGAATACAACTTCCAGTCCTGTAGATGTCGCCGTGGAGTTTTTGACGCCCGCTGCCTTCATGCCAGTGGCATTTCCGGCGGCGGGCTTCTGCGACCTAGACATTCTGCATAGACATCATATACGACTGCGACTCTGTTTACAAATCTCGCTGGAACAGCGCGCACGACATGCTTGAGCGCTTTTTAGAGCAACAGCCTGCCATCCACGCTGCACTCCTGTCTGCAGAAATACATAAACCTGAGAAGGACATCTGCACACTCACCGAGTCTGACATAACTGCTGCGGTACTACAACATGCTAAAAGAAATATGCTAAGTGAGTGTATTGTTTCCTAATTTGAGGATGCTCCACAAACTATAAATGCATAAGGCATTTAAATATAATGTAAAGTAATGTAACAAATAATATAATGATGATGATAATTTAATGTACTGAGTAATATAGTATATATATTTTGATATTTATTATTGCCTTGTCCTCCCATACTGCAGGTGCTGCAAAGAAATTGAAAACTGCTGCTATTAGTTTTCTTTTATTATTTTTAGTTTTATAGATCCTATGCACTTTTTGTCATTAGTGTGTCCACTTGTTAAGTATGGAAACAGTAATATTTGTTTTAATGGCAACTACCTCCAAAGTCGTTTCAATAAATTCAGTTATGAACTGAGTTGCTCTGAGTTATGCATCAATTGGAGAAACTATCCAGATCGTACACAGCCACTGGTAATTATGCTCTATTTTTTTTTACATTTTCACTGAAGTATGTTGAATATATCGCAATGCATCGCAATAATTCAAGAATCGTGATGCATCGTGATAGTATCGCATCGTAGCATGTGAATCGTGACTCGAATTGAATCGTGACTTCTTTGCCAATACCCACCCCTAGTTTGCATGCCTCCAGGCAACAGGAAATGACGTTACTTTTGTGGACCCTGACCCACATGCTGTCTCCATCTCTGTGTAAACCCAAATTGTTCCGTCATGTTGTAATGTACACTTTGTTTTCTTCTCCGTTATGCACGTACTGTCTATGTATTTTCTATTTGGTCAAATAATAATAATCATCATCATCGTCAAAGTCCTTCCTGCACCATTCATGGCACGTTTGGCAGCGCTGATCTCCATTTCATAGCCCTCAGCCTCTCACCTATATTACATAGCTAGGGTTACAGTGGGGGGCTAGTCCTCTGGTAACCGCGAGAGTTTGACTCCTCACTCGCATCTGTATTGCAGCGTGCCTTACCAGATGGCAGTAGGCACCATTTTTATGATGGTCTTTGGTATGACCCGACCGTGAGTAGAACTCACAATCTCCCGATCAAGAGGCAGACACGCTAACCACTAGGCCACTCACTGGTCTATAATAATAATAATAATAATAATAATAATGATGATGATGATAAAATCTGTAGTAATCTTCCTGAATATATCCATGATGATAAAATGTATTGAATACAGTACATTATGATTAAAACAGGGTTTTTTCTAGAAAAATTTTGTATGAGGGCGCTCACCATGGCAAGGGAGCAAAGTGACCGGGGGGTTGGGGGGGGGGGTTGTCCGTCCCCCCCTCCGCCGTGTGAAGCCTTTGAAAAATTGAGACTACAATGGGACATTCTGAGGCTATCTGAGAGGGAAATTGTAACAAATTGTCTGTCAACATTGAAAAAGAAAGAAGTAATCTTCTTCTGCCCCGGACAGTCTTTGGCTTTCTTCCGTTTAGTGCCGCGGGATGGCATCTTTAAATGCCCAAGTGTCAACAAAAACAACTCGCGAACTACTTCTGTCAAAAGCTCCCGCGCCGGTGGGTGAAAGGTCATTCAGTCTCAAGAAATCTCACTCTACAAGTCAGCTGACCTTGTATGTAACCCATGTCAAATCTCGCAAGAGCAGCCGCGACAAGTAAACAACTAAACAACATGGCGCCTCAGTCTGGAAAACGCCAATTTGGATTGTTTTTGCACTGTCTGGCGGTGTATCTACTATAATTGGAATATTTTTGGAGTAATTATAACGTATTTGATGATCAGACACATTGTCACGTGGTGTTGCTGAGATGTTTTCACGGAGAAAAGATCATTTTGAGAAAGATTGCATGTTGTGCAGTAGCATATAAGTGCATGGCCTAAGTGTGACTTGGGGTTCAATTGGCATTTCGGTAAGAGGGCACAGCACCCCTGTTCCCCGGTTTAGACGAAAGCCTGTAAAAAACAAACACCTCACAAAAATCAACCACTCATACACACACACGTATAAATAATATGTCCAGTTTGTCTTTTTTTTCTCAACAATTAGATGAATAACACATCCAGTTTTGTGTAGCTTCCTAGGCAGAGATATGATGGTACTGATCCAATGTGCGTGGTAATATGGCGGCCAGATGGCTTCACTCTGACGAGCCAATGAGCTATCCGGATATTTTAGACAGAGATCAGTGATGGCAGTGTTTGAAATGGAGTTGTTTTCAGAGCAGCCAAGTGGTTGAAAATTTCTGTATTTATTATGAAATTTCATTACAAAATACAGTGGAATGGAAATATTTAAAATACAAAAATAAACTGAAAGCATGACCAAAAATAAAATAATGTTGAATTTATAAAACATGCAAAAATTGTGAATAAAATATTAAAATGATAAAATATTAAAAACAAATCATTTTTGTTCTTTCCGGTTTAGTACTTACCAAGTTCAAACAACCAACTTCAAAGTAGCCTTGTGGTGTTGTACTTGTCAGTAAATCTGCTGAGAACACACAAACTACAAACATGGACACTCAGAACTACAATCCCCCAAACCCAGAGTGCCCTCTGTCACCAGAGTATTAATTACAGCTGCCAGTTATCTCCCTAATTAGCTCCCTGTAGGACTTTGAGCAAGTGGGTGGAGCACAGAAGTACGGCAGGCCAGAACTGAGTTTCCAAAACTCTTTATTTTTGCACTTTTCAGTGTCTTACAATCTCCCATCCACACAGACACGCGCGCACACACACATAAGTCGTCTGGTAGGGGAGAGAGCTCCCTTCCTCTGCTCTCTCTCTCCTTTTATAGGGCACAGTCACTGGAAAGACCCACAAACACAGGTTAACTGACATCAGGTGCAGTGATTCTGCCACTTACCTTCCCTGACTCCGCCCTCCGTTCACAGACCGATGCTTGACCACGCCCCTGCTGCCACACTCCCCCTCTACTTAAGCCACTCTCTCACACCACTCCAATGCAAAGTATCGTTCTGTTTAATCCAGTCCATACCAAGCCTTGCATTTTCAATCAATCAATCAATCAATCAATCAATCAAATTTTATTTATATAGCCCTTTACAATAACCAAAAGGTACCCAAAGTGCTTTACATCAAAGCCATAAAACAGAATACCAAAACACATAAAAACACAGGTTTTGACTGCGGAAGGTACCACCATGCTGCAGATTACCAAAAGCCTTTCAGAAGTACATGAAATAAAACAGACGAAACGAAGCACCCCTCAAAAACAAGACTCCCCTAGTCAGGATTGTATGCCAATCTAAAAAAGTAGGTCTTCAACTTTGATTTAAAAAGGCCGGGATCAATAGTGGTGCGAATGTCGGGGGGCAGATTGTTCCACAGTCTGGGAGCAGCGACAGCAAAAGAACGATCACCCCACTGTTTATATCTCGACCTTGGAACTTCTAACAGAAGCTGACCCGAAGAGCGCAGGGCCCTACCATGATCACGAATAGTTAAAATCTCAGACAGGTAAGAGGGAGCCAGGCCATTGATGGCATTAAAAACAAACAACAGAAGTTTAAAATCAATTCTAAAATGGACTGGAAGCCAATGGAGTGACGACAACACAGGAGTAATGTGTTCACGTCTAGATGTGCTTGTTAAAATTCGGGCAGCAGTGTTCTGTACAAGTTGAAGATGTAAAATTGAAGACTGGCTGAGGCCAACATACAGAGCATTACAATAGTCCAGTCTCAAACTGATAAATGCATGAATTGCCTTCTCAAGATCCTGCCGACTGAGAAACAGCTTCACTTTGGCCAAGAGACGAAGTTGAAAAAAGCTCGTTCTAACAACATAACTAATATGTTTATCAAATTTAAGCCCACTGTCAAACGTTACCCCAAGATTTTGTACAAATGGTTTAAAAAAGGGGGCCAGAGTACCAAAATTTGTTGTAAAAACATTTGACGTGGGTGACGTGCCAAATAAAATACATTCTGTTTTGCTGTCGTTCAAATGCAAAAAGTTCTGTGCTAGCCACTGCTTTACATCAGTAATACAATCCAGTAACTTAGTAAGCGCCGTATTTTCATTGGGTCTCATGGGCAAATATATCTGCAAATCTCATCTCATTCTCATTATCTCAAGCCGCTTTATCCTTCTACAGGGTCGCAGGCAAGCTGGAGCCTATCCCAGCTGACTACGGGCGAAAGGCGGGGTACACCCTGGACAAGTCGCCAGGTCATCACAGGGCTGACACATAGACACAGACAACCATTCACACTCACATTCACACCTACGGTCAATTTTAGAGTCACCAGTTAACCTAACCTGCATGTCTTTGGACTGTGGGGGAAACCGGAGCACCCGGAGGAAACCCATGCGGACACGGGGAGAACATGCAAACTCCACACAGAAAGGCCCTCGCCAGCCCCGGGGCTCGAACCCAGGACCTTCTTGCTGTGAGGCGACAGCGCTAACCACTACACCACCGTGCTGCCCTATCTGCAAATCTCATCTCATCTCATTATCTCTAGCCGCTTTATCCTTCTACAGGGTCGCAGGCAAGCTGGAGCCTATCCCAGCTGACTACGGGCGAAAGGCGGGGTACACCCTGGACAAGTCGCCAGGTCATCACAGGGCTGACACATAGACACAGACAACCATTCACACTCACATTCACACCTACGGTCAATTTAGAGTCACCAGTTAACCTAACCTGCATGTCTTTGGACTGTGGGGGAAACCAGAGCACCCGGAGGAAACCCACGCGGACACGTGGAGAACATGCAAACTCCACACAGAAAGGCCCTCGCCGGCCACGGGGCTCGAACCCAGGACCTTCTTGCTGAGAGGCAACAGCGCTAACCACTACACCACCGTGCCGCCCTATCTGCAAATCATCAGCATAAAAATGAAAAGACAGATTGTGTTTTTTTTAGGGGTGGGCAAACATTAAAATTTTTAATCGGATTAACTCAATGACTTCCTGTGATTAATCATGATTAATCGCATGGTACGTGCGAAACCCAGAAATGAATTCAAAGCTGCTTACAGCACAGTTTTATTTGAAAATATAAATGAATGTTGCATACATTTGTAAATGTAAATTTCAACTGAAACAATCTAATGAAATCAAATACAAAATTGAAATATACCACCAGGCAGGTCATTAATGTTATCCTGCTTGATATAAAAATGAGAATCTGTCAAAAAAAAAAACCAGTAACCAGTACATAAAGTCTTTCAGTCTTTTGTCAATTACTAAAGGTCCCTTTTCTTTTCTCTTTATAACTCCTCTGCACAAAGCCTGTTGCTAAGGTACAAAATTATTCACATTTTCAGAGGATAAAGTAAAATAAAAGGGTATTCAGTCCAAATCTCAACTGAAACAAGAAAATCAAATATAAAACTGAAATATAACACCACTGCAAGGTCATTATTGTTACCCTGTTTGATGTAAAAATGATAATCTGTCAAGAAAGTAAATAAAACCAGAAAACACTTTTCAGTCTTTTGTCAGTTCCCAGAAGTCATTTTTCTTTTCTTTTTTAAACTTCTCTACAAGAAGCTAGTTACAGGATTTTTCACGTAAATCTCAACTGAAAAGAAGAGCTAATTAAATTCAAAACTGAAATGCATCACTGCTTGCAGGTCATTAAGGTTATCCTCCTTGATATAAAATGAGAAAGTGTCAAAAAACAGCAACCAGTACATATCCTATACTAACCAGAACATACTTTAAGCTTTTTGTCAATTCCTAGAACTTTTTTTACTCCTCTGCATGAAGCCAGTTGCTAAGGCATACAAGATTATTTACATTTTCAGACGACAAAGACACTCTTTTCTTCTGCACAACATGACCAGCAAGAGAAAACAACCATTCACAGGGAACAGACGTTGAAGGTGTACCTAAGTACTTCCGTGCATGGGGGGCTAGCATGCTGTGTGAGTGTGCATGTTTGGACCACCACTCTAATGGACAGGAATCCGAACTAATGGTGGGCTCTGCTCTGTATCGACGCACACTGGTCTCAATTGAGTCATCTTCTGGTTCAGAATCAGACTCAGATGAATCAGCCAGGAGGGTTAACTTTTTCTTTGGTGGCTCTGATTCTTCCACAGGTTTCTCTGCAACAGCCATCTCTTCCTTGAGTAAGTTGGTGATTGAGGCCCACACCTCACTCACATTGCTGCTTTGGGCACACACTTGAGGTCCTTGAATCTAGGGTCCAATGCAGTAGCAATCTTCAGATATGCAATGTTGGCACTTCCTCTGCGTGTCTCTAGGTCCTTCCTGAATGTAGCCTTGAACTGTGTGACATAGGCAGGGTCCTCATCTGAGCTCTCCATCACCCGGGAGACATGGCAAAAAGCAGGTAGGGCCACAGAGCATGAGACATAATTTTCTCCTCCTAAAAGTTCTGTCACATACCTGAAACAGAAAATAAACACCACTTATCATAATGAACTGCATACTTACTTAGTACACAGAAATCTCCTCTACACATTCATTCTGCATTTCCATTTTTCTTACCTCCCTCTCTCTCTCTCTCTCTCTCACACACACACACACACACACACACACACACACACACACACACACACACACACACACAGGATAGTGAGAAATATGATGGAAAACATACCTGCAAGGCTCCAGTAGCATTTCCAACCTCCGCAGTTTGTCCATGTCAGCTGTAGTTGGCATGGTGATTTTTGGGTGCGCCGAGAGGACATCCCTCAGTGCCTGTTCGTTTCTGAGGATGCTTTGGATCATGGCCAGAGTGGAATTCCATCTTGTTGGAACATCTTGTACAAGAGATTCCTTCTTTTGTCCACGTTCAATTTGTTTCTGCTCTAACTCTGCAGCATTTGCTGGACTGTGTTTGAAGTGCCCTACAACTTTTCTGCACTTGGCCAAGACATTGTCAAATGGGCTGTTCTGTAGAGATACTGTGATGGGACGCTGGAGACTGTGCGCGAAGCAGGGGATATGTTCAAAGGGAAGATGTCTCGCAGCAGCAATCATGTTCCTTGCACTATCTGTGCTAAGTGAGACGACTTTGTTCGATACATTCCACTCCTGTGTAACTTGAAGGAAGTGTTCGGCGCACGTTTCAGCATAGTGCCTGTCGGCTGTTTTCATAACTGCTAGAGCATGTGAATGTAATTTCCAGTGTTCGTCAATATAATGCACAGTTACCCCGAGGTAATTGTGAATACCTAGCGATGTCCAGTAATCAAAAAGTAAACTAACGACGCGGCTATTCTTAGAACATCTCGCAGGCCCGAGTCATCCACAATATTGATTGGTCTACAAGCTGTAGCTACCCACTTGGCTAGCGCCTCAACTATTTTTTTTCTTTTTGTTTGTCTACTCTTCCTCCACAAGTGGAATCCAGTGTAGTTTGATGAAACCTTGACATCGCATTGAATGATTTGCCAGCTTCGACAGAGTGTTTGGCATTGAGGTGGTACCTGAGAGTTGTATAACTTCGGTGAAACAAAAATTCTGCGTTGCAGTGATTACAGATAACTTTGCTTTTCTCCAGTGTGCCATCCTGCAGAACTCTGTAACGAAAATGGCCATTCAAAAGTTCAGTGTCTTTCTGCATTTTGTTTTGTTGTGCATTGCATCGCCTGACTTTTCTCGCTTCTCGTGTCGTTTCCAGTGTGAACTCAGCCATCAGCAAGAAGCAGCAACATAAGCTCGCTCCCAACTGACATTTTCAAAATAAAAGGCAACAAACAACAGTCATTTACAATTAGTTAACAATAACAGGCTAATAACAATAATAATAAAAATCCGCAGCGTTAATGGGAGGAACAAAATTGTCGGTGATAATGAACTCAACAATTAACGCAATGTTAACGCGATAACGCTGCCCAGCCCTAGTTTTTTTTATAATTGATCCCAGAGGTAACATGTACAAAGAAAACAGAATAGGGCCGAGAATACAGCCCTGTGGCACCCCACAAGAGAGGGATGCATATGAAGAACAGAGGTTGCCAATCATCACAGCGAAGCTCCTATTTGCCAAGTATGACCTAAACCATTGGAGAGCATTTTCTGCATTTTCTGACTGTCTCTTGATTTTCTGACCTTTGCTTGCCTTATTAGGGCCCGAGCCCTATGGGCGAAGGCCCTATTGTTCTTGTAAGAGTTCACTATTATTATTCTTCCGTCTTCTTCTTCTTCTTCTTCTTCTTCTTCTTCATTTTTCTCCGCTGTTGGGCCATTTTCGGGGCGCTTGCCATGGGCGAAAACGCACGAAATTTGGCACCACTTCCCGAGCCCTATGGGCGAAGGCCCTATTGTTCTTGTAAGAGTTCACTATTATTAGGGCCCGAGCCCTATGGGTGAAGGCCCTATTGTTCTTGTAAGAGTTCACTATTATTATTCTTCCGTCTTCTTCTTCTTCTTCTTCTTCTTCTTCCGTCTTCTTCTTCTTCTTTATTTTTCTCCGCTGTTGGGCCATTTTCGGGGCGCTTGCCATGGGCGAAAACGCACGAAATTTGGCACCAGTTCCGAGAATTGCCACCGCTACTCAGAACCAGAAGCCCAAACTTGGCCGGGGCTCAGGGCCTCCATAGCGCCCCCTAAGTCGTTGTGATTATGGCCTCCCGCATTAAGGTGCCTGGTTGCCATATAGTTTGTAGTAGTGGCATGCAATTTGGTACGCATATGTATCTCACTAAGCCGGACAAAAATGTAATGCCAATGCATTAGCCACACCCAACAGGAAGTGAGGTAATTTCACTTTTGTGCGAAATGCATGGCCACGAAGACGGCGCAACTCCTCCTAGACCGTTCATAGGAATGTCACCAAAATTGATACACATCATCTACAGACGTGGCTGACAAAAGTTACTAAATACGTTTCACGTAGGATTAACCGTTCAGAAGTTATATGTCAATCAATTTTCGATGCAAAATTTTTCATGCTTAAAAATTCATAACAAATCTTCTGATTGCTCACCAGTGCTCATACTTCACAAGCAAATCACGCATTGGGCTTCTGACATGTTACCCAATTTCTGTGATATTTCGCCACTGGGGGCGCTATTTTTGGGCAAAAATTCTAATCTTTCCTCAATTTTGGTCAAACTTCACGGCCACCCTCTTACTACCCCCCATGTCATGTATACCACGTTTTGGAAATTTTCGTCCATGGGGGGCGCTGTTTTTGGCCGATGCTATTGCTTCAAAACGGGTTTTTGGTAAATAATTCCATAATGCTTTTCCTTCACACCACTTCCTTGTGATAGTACGTTGCTGTTGTAGACACTTATTTTTCCAACTCTTCATCGCTCATGTACAGCATAGCGCCACCTACTGACATGGGAAAAACCAAAAAATTTATTCTTCAAAAATCTATATCTCATCTTCTATTTACTCAATTGTCATCAAACTTCATACGCAAACTCTTCATAGCTCACCTGACGTCTACGCCAAATTTTGTGCACTTTCGCCCCTGGGGGTGCTGGTTATGGCAAAAATGATATTGCAGCTTCTGATTTGTCAAACTTGCCAAGCAAACTCTTTACAAGACACTTATTGGGGCGCTTGCCATGGTCGACAACGCACGAAATTTGGCTCCTTTTTCTTAGACTGCCACCGCTACTGAGAACCAGAAGCCCAGATCCAGGCGGGCCTCAGGGCCTCTATAGCGCCCCCTAAATCGTTGTGATTTTGGCCTCCCGCTTTAAGGTGCCTGGTTGCCATGTAGTTTGTAGTAGTGGCATGCCATTTGGTACGCAAATGTATCTCACTAAGCCGGACAAAAATGTAATGCCAATGCATTAGCCACGCCCAACAGGAAGTGAGGTAATTTCACTTTTGTGCGAAATGCATGGCCACGAAGACGGCGCAACTCCTCCTAGACCCTTCATAGGAATGTCACCTAAATTGATACACATCATCTACAGACATGGCTGACAAAAGTTACTAAATAGGTTTCACGTAGCATAAACCATTCAGAAGTTATACGTCAATCAATTTTCAATGCAACATTTTACATGCTTAAAAATTCATAACAATTCTTCTACTTGCTCAAAACTGCTCATACTTCACACGCAGATCACTCATTGGGCTTCTGACATTTTACCCACTTTCTGTGATATTTCGCCACTGGGGGCGCTATTTTTGGGCAAAAATTCCAGTCTTTCCTCAAATTTGGTCAAACTTCACGGCCACCCTCTTCCTACCTCCCATGTCATGTATACCACATTTTGGGAATTTTCGTCCATGGGGGGCGCTGTTTTTGGCCGACGCAATTGCTCCAAAACGGGTTTTTGGTAAATAATTCCATAATGCTTTTCCTTCACACCACTACCTTGTAATAGTGCGTTGCTGTTGTAGACACTTATGTTTCGAACTCATAATCGCTCATGTACAGCATAGCGCCACCTACTGACATGGGAAAAACCAAAAATATTATTCTTCAAAAATCTATATCTCATCTTCTATTTACTCAGTTGTCATCAAACTTCATACGCAAACTCTTCATAGCTCACCTGACATGTACGCCTAATTTTGTGCACTTTCGCCCCTGGGGGTGCTGGTTATGGCAAAAATGATATTGCAGCTTCTGATTTGTCAAACTTGGCAAGCAAACTCTTTACAAGACCCTTATTAGTGCACTATTATTATTAGGGCCCGAGCACCGTACAGTGCGAGACCCTATCGTTGCCATGTGTCCAATTCTGTTCTTTGTCGCCATTGCGGGAGTAATGTCTCTTGCCGAAGAAGCTGTGGAAGGTATTTCGCGGGGACGCATGCCCCCGCCCCCCTTGGCCGCTGGCGCGAGGGCCCGTCGAGGCCGCTTGCGGCTTTAATTAGGGCCCGAGCCCTATAGGGCGAAGGCCCTATTGTTCTTGTAAGAGTTCACTATTATTAGGGCCCGAGCCCTATGGGCGAAGGCCCTATTGTTCTTGTAAGAGTTCACTATTATTATTCTTCCGTCTTCTTCTTCTTCTTTATTTTTCTCCGCTGTTGGGCCATTTTCGGGGCGCTTGCCATGGGCAAAAACGCACGAAATTTGGCACCAGTTCCGAGGATTGCCACCGCTACTCAGAACCAAAAGCCCAGACTTGGCCGGGGCTCAGGGCCTCTATAGCGCCCCCTAAGTCGTTGTGATTTTGGTCTCCCGCATTAAGGTGCCTGGTTGCCATGTAGTTTGTAGTAGTGGCATGCCATTTGGTACGCATATGTATCTCACTAAGCCGGACAAAAATGTAATGCCAATGCATTAGCCACGCCCAACAGGAAGTGAGGTAATTTCACTTTTGTGCGATATGCATGGCCACGCAGACAGCGCAACTCCTCCTAGACCGTTCATAGGAATGTCACCAAAATTGATACACATCATCTACAGACATGGCTGACAAAAGTTACTAAATACGTTTCACGTAGCATAAACCGTTCAGAATTTATACGTCAATCAATTTTCAATGCAAAATTTTACATGCTTAAAAATTCATAACAAATCTTCTAATTGCTCAAAACTGCTCATACTTCACACGCAAATCACTCATTGGGCTTCTGACATGTTACCCAATTTCTGTGATATTTCGCCACTGGGGGCGCTATTTTTGGGCAAAAAATAGAATCTTTCCTCAAATTTGGTCAAACTTCACGGCCACCCTCTTACTACCTCCCATGTCATGTATACCACATTTTGGGAATTTTCGTCCATGGGGGGCGCTGTTTTTGGCCGACGCAATTGCTCCAAAACGGGTTTTTGGTAAATAATTCCGTAATGCTTTTCCTTCACAACACTACCTTGTGATAGTGCGTTGCTGTTGTAGACACTTACTTTTCCAACTCATAATCGCTCATGTACAGCATAGCGCCACCTACTGACATGGTAAAAACCAAAAAATTTATTCTTCAAAAATCTATATCTCAACTTCTATTTACTCAATTGTCATCAAACTTCATACGCAAACTCTTCATAGCTCACCTGAAATGTACGCCAAATTTTGTGCACTTTCGCCCCTGGGGGTGCTGGTTATGGCAGAAAAGATATTGCAGCTTCTGATTTGTCAAACTTGGCAAGCAAACTCTTTACAAGACCCTTATTGGGGCGCTTGCCATGGTCGACAACGCACGAAATTTGGCTCCTTTTTCTTAGACTGCCACCGCTACTGAGAACCAGAGGCCCAGATCCAGGCGGGCCTCAGGGCCTCTATAGCGCCCCCTAACTCGTTGTGATTTTGGCCTCCCGCATTAAGGTGCCTGGTTGCCATGTAGTTTGTAGTAGTGGCATGCCATTTGGTACGCATATGTATCTCACTAAGCCGGACAAAAATGTAATGCCAATGCATTAGCCACGCCCAACAGGAAGTGAGGTAATTTCACTTTTGTGCGAAATGCATGGCCACGAAGACGGCGCAACTCCTCCTAGACCGTTCATAGGAGTGTCATCAAAATTGATACACATCATCTACAGACATGGCTGACAAAAGTTTCTAAATACGTTTCACGTAGCATAAACCGTTCAGAAGTTATACGTCAATCAATTTTCAATGCAAAATTTTACATGCTTAAAAATTCATTACAAATCTTCTAATTGCTCAAAACTGCTCATACTTCACAAGCAAATCACTCATTGGGCTTCTGACATGTTACCCAATTTCTGTGATATTTCGCCACTGGGGGCGCTATTTTTGGGCAAAAAATCCAATCTTTCCTCAAATTTGGTCCAACTTCACGGCCACCCTCTTACTACCTCCCATGTCATGTATACCACATTTTGGGAATTTTCGTCCATGGGGGGCGCTGTTTTTGGCCGTCACAATTGCTCCAAAACGGGTTTTTGGTAAATAATTCCATAATGCTTTTCCTTCACACCACTACCTTGTGATAGTGCGTTGCTGTTGTAGACACTTATTTCTCCAACTCATAATCGCTCATGTACAGCATAGCGCCACCTACTGACATGGGAAAAACCAAAAAATTTATTCTTCAAAAATCTATATCTCATCTTCTATTTACTCAATTGTCATCAAACTTCATACGCATACTCTTCATAGCTCACCTGACATGTTCGCCAAATTTTGTGCACTTTCGCCCCTGGGGGTGCTGGTTATGGCAGAAATTATATTGCAGCTTCTGCTTTGTCAAACTTGGCTAGCAAACTCTTTACGGTATTTCACGGGGACGCATGCCCCCGCCCCCCTTGGCCGCTGGCGCGAGGGCCCGTCGAGGCCGCTTGCGGCTTTAATTATTATTCTTCCGTCTTCTTCTTCTTCTTCTTCTTTATTTTTCTCCGCTGTTGGGCCATTTTCGGGGCGCTTGCCATGGGCGAAAACGCACGAAATTTTGCACCAGTTCCGAGAATTGCCACCGCTACTCAGAACCAAAAGCCCAAACTTGGCCGGGGCTCAGGGCCTCTATAGCGCCCCCTAAGTCGTTGTGATTTTGGCCTCCCGCATTAAGGTGCCTGGTTGCCATATAGTTTGTAGTAGTGGCATGCCATTTGGTATGCATATGTATCTCACTAAGCCGGACAAAAATGTAATGCCAATGCATTAGCCACGCCCAACAGGAAGTGAGGTAATTTCACTTTTGTGCGAAATGCATGGCCACGAAGACGGCGCAACTCCTCCTAGACCGTACATGGGAATGTCACCAAAATTGATACACATCATCTACAGACATGGCTGACAAAAGTTACTAAATACGTTTCACGTAGGATAAACCGTTCAGAAGTTATACGTCAATCAATTTTCATTTCAAAATTTTACATGCTAAAAAATTCATAACAAATCTTCTAATTGCTCAAAACTGCTCATACTTCACACGCAAATCACTCATTGGGCTTCTGACATGTTAGCCAATTTCTGTGATATTTCGCCACTGGGGGCGCTATTTTTGGGCAAAAGATCCAATCTTTCCTCAAATTTGGTCAAACTTCACGGTCACCCTCTTACTACCTCCCATGTCATGTATACCGCATTTTGGGAATTTTCGTCCATGGGGGGCGCTGTTTTTGGCCGACGCAATTGCTCCAAAACGGGTTTTTGGTAAATAATTCCATAATGCTTTTCCTTCACACCACTACCTTGTGATAGTGCGTTCCTGTTGTAGACACTTATTTTTCCAACTCATAATCGCTCATGTACAGCATAGCGCCACCTTCTGACATGGGAAAAACCAAAAAATTTATTCTTCAAAAATCTATATCTCATCTTCTATTTACTCAATTGTCATCAAACTTGATACGCAAACTCTTCATAGCTCACCTGACATGTACGCCAAATTTTGTGCACTTTCGCCCCTGGGGGTGCTGGTTATGGCGGAAATGATATTGCAGCTTCTGATTTGTCAAACTTGGCAAGCAAACTCTTTTCAAGACCCTTATTGGGGCGCTTGCCATGGTCGACAACGCACGAAATTTGGCTCCTTTTTCTTAGACTGCCACCGCTACTGAGAACCAGAAGCCCAGATCCAGGCGGGCCTCAGGGCCTCTATAGCGCCCCCTAACTCGTTGTGATTTTGGCCTCCCGCTTTAAGGTGCCTGGTTGCCATGTAGTTTGTAGTAGTGGCATGCCATTTGGTACGCATATGTATCTCACTAAGCCGGACAAAAATGTAATGCCAATGCATTAGCCACGCCCAACAGGAAGTGAGGTAATTTCACTTTTGTGCGAAATGCATGGCCACGAAGACGGCGCAACTCCTCCTAGACCGTTCATAGGAATGTCACCAAAATTGATACACATCATCTACAGACATGGCTGACAAAAGTTTCTAAATAAGTTTCACGTAGCGTTAACCGTTCAGAAGTTATACGTCAATCAATTTTCAATGCAAAATTTTACATGCTTAAAAATTCATAACAAATCTTCTAATTGCTCAAAACTGCTCATACTTCACAGGCAAATCCCTCATTGGGCTTCTGACATGTTACCCAATTTCTGTGATATTTCGCCACTGGGGGCGCTATTTTTGGGCAAAAAATCCAATCTTTCCTCAAATTTGGTCAAACTTCACGGCCACCCTCTTACTACCTCCCATGTCATGTATACCACATTTTGGGAATTTTCGTCCATGGGGGGCGCTGTTTTTGGCTGACGCAATTGCTCCAAAACGGGTTTTTGGTAAATAATTCCATAATGCTTTTCCTTCACACCACTACCTTGTGATAGTGCGTTGCTGTTGTAGACACTTATTTCTCCAACTCATAATCGCTCATGTACAGCATAGCGCCACCTACTGACATGGGAAAAACCAAAACATTTATTCTTCAAAAATCAATATCTCATCTTCTATTTACTGAATCTTGATCAAACTTGATACGCACACTCTTAACAGGTCACCTGACATATCTCCCAAATTTTGTGACCTTGTGCCACTGGGGGTGCTGTTTTAAGGCAACAATTTATATCTCGGCTTCTGATTGGTCAAACTTGATCAAACTTGACACAACAACTCTTCATAGGTCCCTTGACATGTATACCAAATTTGGTGAACTTTCACCACTGGGGGCGCTCATTGCGCTGTAGCAGTTGCAGGAGAGGTGTTTACAATCATGAGGCACCAGGAGTATGTTGTTTTGGTTGCCTTAAACACACATGACTTGTGGGGAATGGGTAGGCAGTCGGGAGCAAGTGTTGTAGCGTTACATACAGACTAATAGATGTCTAACAGAAGACAATCCTATGTAGCTATAGCTTGGTGACTGATGAGGTAAATACATTAATTTGGTTGGGAAGCCATGGCATAAAATGTTCTGTCCATGACAACATCTCAGCGCACCGTGTACACTGTGTCCAATTCTGTGCTTTGTCGCCATTGTGGGAGTAATGTCTCTTGCCGAGGAAGCTGTGGAAGGTTTTTCGCAGGGACGCATGCCCCCGCCCCCCTTGGCCGCTGGCGCGAGGGCCCGTCGAGGCCGCTTGCGGCTTTAATTAGGGCCCGAGCCCTATAGGGCGAAGGCCCTATTGTTCTTGTAAGAGTTCACTATTATTATTCTTCCGTCTTCTCTTCTTCTTCTTCTTCTTTATTTTTCTCCGCTGTTGGGCCATTTTCGGGGCGCTTGCCATGGGCGAAAACGCACGAAATTTGGCACCAGTTCCGAGAATTGCCACCGCTACTCAGAACCAAAAGCCCAAACTTGGCCGGGGCTCAGGGCCTCTATAGCGCCCCCTAAGTCATTGTGATTTTGGTCTCCCGCATTAAGGTGCCTGGTTGCCATGTAGTTTGTAGTAGTGGCATGCCATTTGGTAGGCCTATGTATCGCACTAAGCCGGACAAAAATGTAATGCCAATGCATTAGCCACGCCCAACAGGAAGTGAGGTAATTTCACTTTTGTGCGAAATGCATGGCCACGAAGACGGCGCAACTCCTCCTAGACCGTTCATGGGAATGTCACCAAACTTGATAGACATCATCTACAGACATGGCTGACAAAAGTTACTAAATAGGTTTCACGTAGCATAAACCGTTCAGAAGTTATACGTCAATCAATTTTCGATGCAAAATTTTACATGCTTAAAAATTCATAACAAATCTTCTTATTGCTCAAAACTGCTCATACTTCACACGCAAATCACTCATTGGGCTTCTGACATGTTACCCAATTTCTGTGATATTTCGCCACTGGGGGCGCTATTTTTGGGCAAAAATTCCAATCTTTCCTCAAATTTGGTCAAACTTCACGGCCACCCTCTTACTACCTCCCATGTCATGTATACCACATTTTGGGAATTTTCGTCCATGGGGGGCGCTGTTTTTGGCCGACGCAATTGCTCCAAAACGGGTTTTTGGTAAATAATTCCATAATGCTTTTCCTTCACACCACTACCTTGTGATAGTGCGTTGCTGTTGTAGACACTTATTTTTCCAACTCATAATCGCTCATCTACAGCATAGCGCCACCTACTGACATGGGAAAAACCAAAAAATTTATTCTTCAAAAATCTATATCTCATCTTCTATTTACTCAATTGTCATCAAACTTCATACACAAACTCTTCATAGATCACCTGACATGTATGCCAAATTTTGTGCACTTTCACCCCTGGGGGTGCTGGTTCTGGCGGAAATGATATTGCAGCTTCTGATTTGTCAAACTTGGCAAGCAACCTCTTTACAAGACCCTTATTGGGGCGCTTGCCATAGTCGACGACGCACGAAATTTGGCTCCTTTTTCTTAGACTGCCACCGCTACTGAGAACCAGAAGCCCAGATCCAGGCGGGCCTCAGGGCCTCTATAGCGCCCCCTAGCTAGTTGTGATTTTGGCCTCCCGCATTAAGGTGCCTGGTTGCCATGTAGTTTGTAGTGGTGGCATGCCATTTGGTACGCATATGTATCTCACTAAGCCGGACAAAAATGTAATGCCAATGCATTAGCCACGCCCAACAGGAAGTGAGGTCATTTCACTTTTGTGCGAAATGCATGGCCACGAAGACGGCGCAACTCCTCCTAGACCGTTCATAGGAATGTCACCAAAATTGATACACATCATCTACAGACATGGCTGACAAAAGTTTCTAAATAAGTTTCACGTAGCGTTAACCGTTCAGAAGTTATACGTCAATCAATTTTCAATGCAAAATTTTACATGCTTAAAAATTCATAACAAATCTTCTAATTGCTCAAAACTGCTCATACTTCACAGGCAAATCCCTCATTGGGCTTCTGACATGTTACCCAATTTCTGTGATATTTCGCCACTGGGGGCGCTATTTTTGGGCAAAAAATCCAATCTTTCCTCAAATTTGGTCAAACTTCACGGCCACCCTCTTACTACCTCCCATGTCATGTATACCACATTTTGGGAATTTTCGTCCATGGGGGGCGCTGTTTTTGGCTGACGCAATTGCTCCAAAACGGGTTTTTGGTAAATAATTCCATAATGCTTTTCCTTCACACCACTACCTTGTGATAGTGCGTTGCTGTTGTAGACACTTATTTCTCCAACTCATAATCGCTCATGTACAGCATAGCGCCACCTACTGACATGGGAAAAACCAAAACATTTATTCTTCAAAAATCAATATCTCATCTTCTATTTACTGAATCTTGATCAAACTTGATACGCACACTCTTAACAGGTCACCTGACATATCTCCCAAATTTTGTGACCTTGTGCCACTGGGGGTGCTGTTTTAAGGCAACAATTTATATCTCGGCTTCTGATTGGTCAAACTTGATCAAACTTGACACAACAACTCTTCATAGGTCCCTTGACATGTATACCAAATTTGGTGAACTTTCACCACTGGGGGCGCTCATTGCGCTGTAGCAGTTGCAGGAGAGGTGTTTACAATCATGAGGCACCAGGAGTATGTTGTTTTGGTTGCCTTAAACACACATGACTTGTGGGGAATGGGTAGGCAGTCGGGAGCAAGTGTTGTAGCGTTACATACAGACTAATAGATGTCTAACAGAAGACAATCCTATGTAGCTATAGCTTGGTGACTGATGAGGTAAATACATTAATTTGGTTGGGAAGCCATGGCATAAAATGTTCTGTCCATGACAACATCTCAGCGCACCGTGTACACTGTGTCCAATTCTGTGCTTTGTCGCCATTGTGGGAGTAATGTCTCTTGCCGAGGAAGCTGTGGAAGGTTTTTCGCAGGGACGCATGCCCCCGCCCCCCTTGGCCGCTGGCGCGAGGGCCCGTCGAGGCCGCTTGCGGCTTTAATTAGGGCCCGAGCCCTATAGGGCGAAGGCCCTATTGTTCTTGTAAGAGTTCACTATTATTATTCTTCCGTCTTCTCTTCTTCTTCTTCTTCTTTATTTTTCTCCGCTGTTGGGCCATTTTCGGGGCGCTTGCCATGGGCGAAAACGCACGAAATTTGGCACCAGTTCCGAGAATTGCCACCGCTACTCAGAACCAAAAGCCCAAACTTGGCCGGGGCTCAGGGCCTCTATAGCGCCCCCTAAGTCATTGTGATTTTGGTCTCCCGCATTAAGGTGCCTGGTTGCCATGTAGTTTGTAGTAGTGGCATGCCATTTGGTAGGCCTATGTATCGCACTAAGCCGGACAAAAATGTAATGCCAATGCATTAGCCACGCCCAACAGGAAGTGAGGTAATTTCACTTTTGTGCGAAATGCATGGCCACGAAGACGGCGCAACTCCTCCTAGACCGTTCATGGGAATGTCACCAAACTTGATAGACATCATCTACAGACATGGCTGACAAAAGTTACTAAATAGGTTTCACGTAGCATAAACCGTTCAGAAGTTATACGTCAATCAATTTTCGATGCAAAATTTTACATGCTTAAAAATTCATAACAAATCTTCTTATTGCTCAAAACTGCTCATACTTCACACGCAAATCACTCATTGGGCTTCTGACATGTTACCCAATTTCTGTGATATTTCGCCACTGGGGGCGCTATTTTTGGGCAAAAATTCCAATCTTTCCTCAAATTTGGTCAAACTTCACGGCCACCCTCTTACTACCTCCCATGTCATGTATACCACATTTTGGGAATTTTCGTCCATGGGGGGCGCTGTTTTTGGCCGACGCAATTGCTCCAAAACGGGTTTTTGGTAAATAATTCCATAATGCTTTTCCTTCACACCACTACCTTGTGATAGTGCGTTGCTGTTGTAGACACTTATTTTTCCAACTCATAATCGCTCATCTACAGCATAGCGCCACCTACTGACATGGGAAAAACCAAAAAATTTATTCTTCAAAAATCTATATCTCATCTTCTATTTACTCAATTGTCATCAAACTTCATACACAAACTCTTCATAGATCACCTGACATGTATGCCAAATTTTGTGCACTTTCACCCCTGGGGGTGCTGGTTCTGGCGGAAATGATATTGCAGCTTCTGATTTGTCAAACTTGGCAAGCAACCTCTTTACAAGACCCTTATTGGGGCGCTTGCCATAGTCGACGACGCACGAAATTTGGCTCCTTTTTCTTAGACTGCCACCGCTACTGAGAACCAGAAGCCCAGATCCAGGCGGGCCTCAGGGCCTCTATAGCGCCCCCTAGCTAGTTGTGATTTTGGCCTCCCGCATTAAGGTGCCTGGTTGCCATGTAGTTTGTAGTGGTGGCATGCCATTTGGTACGCATATGTATCTCACTAAGCCGGACAAAAATGTAATGCCAATGCATTAGCCACGCCCAACAGGAAGTGAGGTCATTTCACTTTTGTGCGAAATGCATGGCCACGAAGACGGCGCAACTCCTCCTAGACCGTTCATAGGAATGTCTACAAAATTGATACACATCATCTACAGACATGGCTGACAAAATTTACTAAACATGTTTCACGTCGGATAAACCGTTCAGAAGTTATACGTCAATCAATTTTCGATGCAAAATTTTACATGCTTAAAAATTCATTACAAATCTTCTGATTGCTCAAAACTGCTCATTCTTCACAAGCAAATCACTCATTGGGCTTCTGACATGTTACCCAATTTCTGTGATATTTCGCCACTGGAGGCGCTATTTTTGGGCAAAAAATCCTATCTTTCCTCAAATTTGGTCAAACTTCACGGCCACCCTCTTACTACCTCCCATGTCATGTATACCACATTTTGGGAATTTTCGTCCATGGGGGGCGCTGTTTTTGGCCGACGCAATTGCTCCAAAACGGGTTTTTGGTAAATAATTCCATAGTGCTTTTCCTTCACTCCAATCTATATCTCATCTTCTATTTACTCAATTGTCATCAAACTTCATATGCAAACTCTTTATAGCTCACCTGACATATGCGCCAAATTTTGTGCACTTTCGCCCCTGGGGGTGCTGGTTATGGCAAAAATGATATTGCAGCTTCTGATTTGTCAAACTTGGCAAGCAAACTCTTTACGGTATTTCGCGGGGACGCATGCGCCCGCCCCCCTTGGCCGCTGGCGCGAGGGCCCGTCGAGGCCGCTTGCGGCTTTAATTAGGGCCCGAGCCCTATAGGGCGAAGGCCCTATTGTTCTTGTAAGAGTTCACTATTATTATTCATCCGTCTTCTTCTTCTTCTTCTTCTTCTTTATTTTTCTCCGCTGTTGGGCCATTTTCGGGGCGCTTGCCATGGGCGAAAACGCACCAAATTTGGCACCAGTTCCGAGAATTGCCACCGCTACTCAGAATCAAAAGCCCAAACTTGGCCGGGGCTCAGGGCCTCTATAGCGCCCCCTAAGTCGTTGTGATTTTGGCCTCCCGCATTAAGGTGCCTGGGTGCCGTGTAGTTTGTAGTAGTGGCATGCCATTTGGTACGCATATGTATCTCACTAAGCCGGACAAAAATGTAATGCCAATGCATTAGCCACGCCCAACAGGAAGTGAGGTAATTTCACTTTTGTGCGAAATGCATGGCCACGAAGACGGCGCAACTCCTCCTAGACCGTTCATTGGAATGTCACCAAAATTGATACCCATCATCTACAGACATGGCTGACAAAAGTTACTAAATACGTTTCACGTAGGATAAACCGTTCAGAAGTTATACGTCAATCAATTTTCGCTGCAATATTTTACATGCTTAAAAATTCATAACAAATCTTCTGATTGCTCAAAACTGCTCATACTTCACACGCAAATCAGTCATTGGGCTTCTGACATGTTACCCAATTTCTGTGATATTTCGCCACTGGGGGCGCTATTTTTGGGCAAAAAATCCAATCTTTCCTCAAATTAGGTCAAACTTCACGGCCACCCTCTTACTACCTCCCATGTCATGTATACCACATTTTGGGAATTTTCGTCCATGGGGGGCGCTGTTTTTGGCCGACGCAATTGCTCCAAAACGGGTTTTTGGTAAATAATTCCATAATGCTTTCCCTTCACACCACTACCTTGTGATAGTACGTTGCTGTTGTAGTCACTTATTTTTCCAACTCATAATCGCTCATGTACAGCATAGCGCCACCTACTGACATGGGAAAAACCAAAAAATTTATTCTTCAAAAATCTATATCTCATCTTCTATTTACTCAATTGTCATCAAACTTCATATCGAAACTCTTCATAGCTCACCTGACATGTAAGCCAAATTTTGTGCACTTTCGCCCCTGGGGGTGCTGGTTATGGCACAAATGATATTGCAGCTTCTGATTTGTCACACTTGGCAAGCAAACTCTTTACAAGACCCTTATTGGGGCGCTTGCCATGGTCGACAACGCACGAAATTTGGCTCCTTTTTCTTAGACTGCCACCGCTACTGAGAACCAGAAGCCCAGATCCAGGCGGGCCTCAGGGCCTCTTTAGCGCCCCCTAAGTCGTTGTGATTTTGGCCTCCCGCATAAAGGTTCCTGGGTGCCATGTAGTTTGTAGTAGTGGCATGCCATTTGGTACGCATATGTATCTCACTAAGCCGGACAAAAATGTAATGCCAATGCATTAGCCACGCCCAACAGGAAGTGAGGTAATTTCACTTTTGTGCGAAATGCATGGCCACGAAGACGGCGCAACTCCTCCTAGGCCGTTCATAGGAATGTCACCAAAATTGATACACATCATCTACAGACACGGCTGACAAAAGTTACTAAATACGTTTCACGTAGGATCAACCGTTCAGAAGTTGTACGTCAATCAATTTTCACTTCAAAATTTTACATGCTTAAAAATTCATAACAAATCTTCTAATTGCTCAAAACTGCTCATACTTCACACGCAAATCACTCATTGGGCTTCTCACATGTTACCCAATTTCTGTGATATTTCGCCACTGGGGGCGCTATTTTTGGGCAAAAATTCCAATCTTTCTTCAAATTTGGTCAAACTTCACGGCCACCCTCTTACTACCTCCCATGTCATGTATGCCACATTTTGGGAATTTTCGTCCATGGGGGGCGCTGTTTTTGGCCGACGCAATTGCTCCAAAACGGGTTTTTGGTAAATAATTCCATCATGCTTTTCCTTCACACCACTACCTTGTGACAGTGCGTTGCTGTTGTGGACACTTACTTCTCCAACTCATAATCGCTCATGTACAGCATAGCGCCACCTACTGACATGGGAAAAACCAAAAATTTTATTCTTCAAAAATCTATATCTCATCTTCTATTTACTCAATTGTCATCAAACTTCATACGCAAACTCTTCATAGCTCACCTGACATGTACGCCAAATTTTGTGCACTTTCGCCCCTGGGGGTGCTGGTTATGGCAGAAATGATATTGCAGCCTCTGATTTGTCAAACTTGGCAAGCAAACTCTTTACAAGACCCTTATTGGGGCGCTTGCCATGGTCGACAACGCACGAAATTTGGCTCCTTTTTCTTAGACTGCCACCGCTACTGAGAACCAGAAGCCCAGATCCAGGCGGGCCTCAGGGCCTCTATAGCGCCCCCTAACTCGTTGTGATTTTGGCCTCCCGCATTAAGGTGCCTGGTTGCCATGTAGTTTGTAGTAGTGGCATGCCATTTGGTACGCATATGTATCTCACTAAGCCGGACAAAAATGTAATGCCAATGCATTAGCCACGCCCAACAGGAAGTGAGGTAATTTCACTTTTGTGCGAAATGCATGGCCACGAAGATGGCGCAACTCCTCCTAGACCGTTCATAGGAATGTCACCAAAATTGATACACATCATCTACTGACATGGCTGCCAAAAGGTACTTAATACGTTTCACGTAGCATAAACCGTTCAGAAGTTATACGTCAATCAATTTTCAATGCAGAATTTTACATGCTTAACAATTCATAACAAATCTTCTAATTGCTCAAAACTGCTCATACTTCACACGCAAATCCCTCATTGGGCTTCTGACATGTTACCCAATTTCTGTGATATTTCGCCACTGGGGGCGCTATTTTTGGGCAAAAATTCCAATCTTTCTTCAAATTTGGTCAAACTTCACGGCCACCCTCTTACTACCTCCCATGTCATGTATGCCACATTTTGGGAATTTTCGTCCATGGGGGGCGCTGTTTTTGGCCGACGCAATTGCTCCAAAACGGGTTTTTGGTAAATAATTCCATCATGCTTTTCCTTCACACCACTACCTTGTGACAGTGCGTTGCTGTTGTGGACACTTACTTCTCCAACTCATAATCGCTCATGTACAGCATAGCGCCACCTACTGACATGGGAAAAACCAAAAATTTTATTCTTCAAAAATCTATATCTCATCTTCTATTTACTCAATTGTCATCAAACTTCATACGCAAACTCTTCATAGCTCACCTGACATGTACGCCAAATTTTGTGCACTTTCGCCCCTGGGGGTGCTGGTTATGGCAGAAATGATATTGCAGCCTCTGATTTGTCAAACTTGGCAAGCAAACTCTTTACAAGACCCTTATTGGGGCGCTTGCCATGGTCGACAACGCACGAAATTTGGCTCCTTTTTCTTAGACTGCCACCGCTACTGAGAACCAGAAGCCCAGATCCAGGCGGGCCTCAGGGCCTCTATAGCGCCCCCTAACTCGTTGTGATTTTGGCCTCCCGCATTAAGGTGCCTGGTTGCCATGTAGTTTGTAGTAGTGGCATGCCATTTGGTACGCATATGTATCTCACTAAGCCGGACAAAAATGTAATGCCAATGCATTAGCCACGCCCAACAGGAAGTGAGGTAATTTCACTTTTGTGCGAAATGCATGGCCACGAAGATGGCGCAACTCCTCCTAGACCGTTCATAGGAATGTCACCAAAATTGATACACATCATCTACTGACATGGCTGCCAAAAGGTACTTAATACGTTTCACGTAGCATAAACCGTTCAGAAGTTATACGTCAATCAATTTTCAATGCAGAATTTTACATGCTTAACAATTCATAACAAATCTTCTAATTGCTCAAAACTGCTCATACTTCACACGCAAATCCCTCATTGGGCTTCTGACATGTTACCCAATTTCTGTGATATTTCGCCACTGGGGGCGCTATTTTTGGGCAAAAAATCCAATCTTTCCTCTTTTCCTTCACACCACTACCTTGTGATAGTACGTTGCTGTTGTAGACACTTATTTTTCCAACTCATAATCGCTCATGTACAGCATAGCGCCACCTACTGACATGGGAAAAACCAAAATATTTATTCTTGAAAAATCTATATCTCATCTTCTATTTACTCACTTGTCATCAAACTTCATACGCAAACTCTTCATAGCTCACCTGACATATACGCCAAATTTTGTGCACTTTCGCCCCTGGGGGTGCTGGTTATGGCAAAAATGATATTGCAGCTTCTGATTTGTCAAACTTGGCAAGCAAACTCTTTACAAGACCCTTATTGGGGCGCTTGCCATGGTCGACAACGCACGAGATTTGGCTCCTTTTTCTTAGACTGCCACCGCTACTGAGAACCAGAAGCCCAGATCCAGGCGGGCCTCAGGGCCTCTATAGCGCCCCCTTACGTGTTGTGATTTTTGCCTCTCGCATTAAGGTGCCTGCTTGGCATATAGTTTCTAGTTATTATTATTATTATTAGGGCCCGAGCACCGTCCAGTGCAAGACCCTATTGTTTTTGAAGGATTATTATTATTATTTTTATTATTAGGCCCCGAGCACCGTACAGTGCGAGACCCTATTGTTGCCATGTGTCCAATTCTGTGCTTTGTCGCCATTGTGGGAGTAATGTCTCTTGCCGAGGAAGCTGTGGAAGGTCTTTCGCGGGGACGCATGCCCCCGCCCCCCTTGGCCGCTGGCGCGAGGGCCCGTCGAGGCCGCTTGCGGCTTTAATTAGGGCCCGAGCCCTATGGGCGAAGGCCCTATTGTTCTTGTAAGAGTTCACTATTATTATTATTATTATTCTTCCGTCTTCTTCTTCTTCTTTATTTTTCTCCGCTGTTGGGCCATTTTCGGGGCGCTTGCCATGGGCGAAAACGCACGAAATTTGGCACCAGTTCCGAGAATTGCCACCGCTACTCAGAACCAAAAGCCCAAACTTGGCCGGGGCTCAGGGCCTCTATAGCGCCCCCTAAGTCGTTGTGATTTTGGTCTCCCGCATTAAGGTGCCTGGTTGCCATATAGTTTGTAGTAGTGGCATGCCATTTGGTACGCATATGTATCTCACTCAGCCGGACAAAAATGTATTGCCAATGCATTAGCCACGCCCAACAGGAAGTGAGGTAATTTCACTTTTGTGTGAAATGCATGGCCACGAAGAGGGCGCAACTCCTCCTAGACCGTTCATAGGAATGTCACCAAAATTGATACACATCATCTTCAGACATGGCTGACAAAATTTACTAAATACGTTTCACGTTGGATCAACCATTCAGAAGTTATACGTCAATCAATTTTCACTTCAAAATTTTACATGCTTAAAAATTCATAACAAATCTTCTAATTGCTCAAAACTGCTCATACTTCACACGCAAATCACTCATTGGGCTTCTGACATGTTACCCAATTTCTGTGATATTTCGCCACTGGGGGCGCTATTTTTGGGCAAAAATTCCAATCTTTCCTCAAATCTGGTCAAACTTCACGGCCACCCTCTTACTAAGTCCCATGTCATGTATACCACATTTTGGAAATTTTCGTCCATGGGGGGCGCTGTTTTTGGCCTACGCAATTGCTCCAAAACGGGTTTTTGGTAAATTATTCCATAATGCTTTTCCTTCACACCACTACCTTGTGATAGTACGTTGCTGTTGTAGACACTTATTTTTCCAACTCATAGTCGCTCATGTACAGCATAGCGCCACCTACTGACATGGGAAAATCCAAAAAATTTATTCTTCAAAAATCTATATCTCATCTTCTACTTACTCAATTGTCATCAAACTTCATACGCAAACTCTTCATAGGTCACCTGACATATGCGCCAAATTTTGTGCACTTTCGCCACTGGGGGCGCTGTTTTTGGGCAAAAAATCCAATCTTTCCTCAAATATGGTCAAACTTCACGGCCACCCTCTTACTACCTCCCATGTCATGTATACCACATTTTGGGAATTTTCGTCCATGGGGGGCACTGTTTTTGGCCGACGCTATTGCTCCAAAACGGGTTTTTGGTACATCATTCCATAATGCTTTTCCTTCACACCACTACCTTGTGGTAGTACGTTGCTGTTGTAGACACTTTTTTTTCCAACTCATAATCGCTCATGTACAGCATAGCGCCACCTACTGACATGGTAAAAACCAAAAAATTTATTATTCAAAAATCTATATCTCATCTTCTATTTACTCTATTGTCATCAAACTTCATACGCAAACTCTTCATAGCTCACCTGACATATACGCCAAATTTTGTGCACTTTCGCCCTTGGGGGTGCTGTTTATGGCAAAAATGATATTGCAGCTTCTGATTTGTCAAACTTGGCAAGCAAACTCTTTACAAGACCCTTATTGGGGCGCTTGCCATGGTCGACAACGCACGAAATTTGGCTCCTTTTTCTTAGACTGCCACCGCTTCTGAGAACCAGAAGCCCAGATCCAGGCGGGCCTCAGGGCCTCTATAGTGCCCCCCGAGCACCGTACAGTGTGAGACCCTATTGTTACCATGTGTCCAATTCTGTGCTTTGTCGCCATTGTGGGACTAATGTCTCTTGCCGAAGAAGCTGTGGAAGTTATTTCGCGGGGACGCATGCCCCCGCCCCCCTTGGCCGCTGGCGCGACCATCGAGGCCGCTTGCGGCTTTAATTAGGGCCCGAGCCCTATAGGGCGAAGGCCCTATTGTTCTTGTAAGAGTTCACTATTATTATTCTTCCGTCTTCTTCTTCCTCTTCTTCTTCTTCTTCTTTATTTTTCTCCGCTGTTGGGCCATTTTCGGGGCGCTTGCCATGGGCGAAAACGCACGAAATTTGGCACCAGTTCCGAGAATTGCCACCGCTACTCAGAACCAAAAGCCCAAACTTGGCCGGGGCTCAGGGCCTCTATAGCGCCCCCTAAGTCGTTGTGATTTTGGCCTCCCGCATTAAGGTGCCTGGTTGCCATATAGTTTGTAGTAGTGGCATGCCATTTGGTATGCATATGTATCTCACTAAGCCGGACAAAAATGTAATGCCAATGCATTGGCCACGCCCAACAGGAAGTGAGGTAATTTCACTTTTGTGCGAAATGCATGGCCACGAAGACGGCGCAACTCCTCCTAGACCGTTCATGGGAATGTCACCAAAATTGATACACATCATCTACAGACATGGCTGACAAAAGTTACTAAATACGTTTCACGTAGGATAAACCGTTCAGGAGTTATACGTCAATCAATTTTCACTTCAAAATTTTACATGCTAAAAAATTCATAACAAATCTTCTAATTGCTCAAAACTGCTCATACTTCACACGCAAATCACTCATTGGGCTTCTGACATGTTACCCAATTTCTGTGATATTTCGCCACTGGGGGCGCTATTTTTGGGCAAAAAATCCAATCTTTCCTCAAATTTGGTCAAACTTCACGGCCACCCTCTTACTACCTCCCATGTCATGTATACCGCATTTTGGGAATTTTCGTCCATGTGGGGCGCTGTTTTTGGCCGACGCAATTGCTCCAAAACGGGTTTTTGGTAAATAATTCCATAATGCTTTTCCTTCACACCACTACCTTGTGATAGTGCGTTCCTGTTGCAGACACTTATTTTTCCAACTCATAATCGCTCATGTACAGCATAGCGCCACCTTCTGACATGGGAAAAACCAAAAAATTTATTCTTCAAAAATCTATATCTCATCTTCTATTTACTCAATTGTCATCAAACTTCATACGCAAACTCTTCATAGCTCACCTGACATGTACGCCAAATTTTGTGCACTTTCGCCCCTGGAGGTGCTGGTTATGGCGGAAATGATATTGCAGCTTCTGATTTGTCAATCTTGGCAAGCAAACTCTTTTCAAGACCCTTATTGGGGCGCTTGCCATGGTCGACAACGCACGAAATTTGGCTCCTTTTTCTTAGACTGCCACCGCTACTGAGAACCAAAAGCCCAGATCCAGGCGGGCCTCAGGGCCTCTATAGCGCCCCCTAACTCGTTGTGATTTTGGCCTCCCGCTTTAAGGTGCCTGGTTGCCATGTAGATTGTGGTAGTGGCATGCCATTTGGTAGTCATATGTATCTCACTAAGCCGGACAAAAATGTAATGCCAATGCATTAGCCACGCCCAACAGGAAGTGAGGTAATTTCACTTTTGTGCGAAATGCATGGCCATGAAGACGGCGCAACTCCTCCTAGACCGTTCATAGGAATGTCACCAAAATTGATACACATCATCTACAGACATGGGTGACAAAAGGTACTAAATAAGTTTCACGTAGCATCAACCGTTCAGAAGTTATACGTCAATCAATTTTCAATGCAAAATTTTACATGCTTAAAAATTCATAACAAATCTTCTAATTGCTCAAAACTGCTCATACTTCACACGCAAATCCCTCATTGGGCTTCTGACATGTTACCCAATTTCTGTGATATTTCGCCACTGGGGGCGCTATTTTTGGGCAAAAAAATCCAATCGTTCCTCAAATTTGGTCAAACTTCACGGCCACCCTCTTACTACCTCCCATGTCATGTATACCACATTTTGGGAATTTTCGTCCATGGGGGGCGCTGTTTTTGGCCGACGCAATTGCTCCAAAACGGGTTTTTGGTAAATAATTCCATAATGCTTTTCCTTCACACCACTACCTTGTGATAGTGCGTTGCTGTTGTAGACACTTATTTCTCCAACTCATAATCGCTCATGTACAGCATAGCGCCACCTACTGACATGGGAAAAACCCAAAAATTTATTCTTCAAAAATCTATATCTCATCTTCTATTTACTCAATTGTCATCAAACTTCATACGCAAACTCTTCATAGCTCACCTGACATATACGCCAAATTTTGTGCACTTTCGCCCCTGGGGGTGCTGGTTATGGCTCAAATGATATTGCAGCTTCTGATTTGTCAAACTTGGCAAGCAAACTCTTTACGGTATTTCGCGGGGACGCATGCCCCCGCCCCCCCTGGCCGCTGGCGCGAGGGCCCGTCGAGGCCGCTTGCGGCTTTAATTAGGGCCCGAGCCCTATAGGGCGAAGGCCCTATTGTTCTTGTAAGAGTTCACTATGATTAGGGCCCGAGCCCTATAGGGCGAAGGCCCTATTGTTCTTGTAAGAGTTCACTATTATTAGGGCCCGAGCCCTATGGGCGAAGGCCCTATTGTTCTTGTAAGAGTTCACTATTATTATTCTTCCGTCTTCTTCTTCTTCTTACTTCTTCTTCTTCTTCTTCTTTATTTTTCTCCGCTGTTGGGCCATTTTCGGGGCGCTTGCCATGGGCGAAAACGCACCAAATTTGGCACCAGTTCCGAGAATTGCCACCGCTACTCAGAACCAAAAGCCCAAAGTTGGCCGGGGCTCAGGGCCTCTATAGCGCCCCCTAAGTCGTTGTGATTTTGGCCTCCCGCATTAAGGTGCCTGGGTGCCGTGTAGTTTGTAGTAGTGGCATGCCATTTGGTAGGCATATGTATCTCACTTAGCCGGACAAAAATGTAATGCCAATGCATTAGCCACGCCCAACAGGAAGTGAGGTAATTTCACTTTTGTGCGAAATGCATGGCCACGAAGACGGCGCAACTCCTCCTAGACCATTCATAGGAATGTCACCAAAATTGATACACATCATCTACAGACATGGCTGACAAAAGTTACTAAATACGTTTCACGTAGGATAAACCGTTCAGAAGTTATACGTCAATCAATTTTCGATGCAAAATTTTACATGCTTAAAAATTCATAACAAATCTTCTGATTGCTCAAAACTGCTCATACTTCACACGCAAATCACTCATTGGGCTTCTGACATGTTACCCAATTTCTGTGATATTTCGCCACTGGGGGCGCTATTTTTGGGCAAAAAATCCAATCTTTCCTCAAATTTGGTCAAACTTCACGGCCACCCTCTTACAACATCCCATGTCATGTATACCACATGTTGGGAATTTTCGTCCATGGGGGGTGCTGTTTTGGGCCGACGCAATTGCTCCAAAACGGGTTTTTGGTAAATAATTCCATAATGCTTTCCCTTCACACCACTACCTTGTGATAGTACGTTGCTGTTGTAGACACTTATTTTTCCAACTCATAATCGCTCATGTACAGCATAGCGCCACCTACTGACATGGGAAAAACCAAAAAATTTATTCTTCAAAAATCTATATCTCATCTTCTATTTACTCAATTGTCATCAAACTTCATACCCAAACTCTTCATAGCTCACCTGACATATACGCCAAATTTTGTGCACTTTCGTCCCTGGGGGTGCTGGTTATGGCAAAAATGATATTGCAGCTTCTGATTTGTCAAACTTGGCAAGCAAACTCTTTACAAGACCCTTATTGGGGCGCTTGCCATGGTCGACAACGCACGAAATTTGGCTCCTTTTTCTTAGACTGCGACCGCTACTGAGAACCAGAAGCCCAGATCCAGGCGCGCCTCAGGGCCTCTTTAGCGCCCCCTAAGTCGTTGTGATTTTGGCCTCCCGCATAAAGGTGCCTGGGTGCCATGTAGTTTGTAGTAGTGGCATGCCATTTGGTACGCATATGTTTCTCACTAAGCCGGACAAAAATGTAATGCCAATGCATTAGCCACGCCCAACAGGAAGTGAGGTAATTTCACTTTTGTGCGAAATGCATGGCCACGAAGACGGCGCAACTCCTCCTAGACCGTTCATAGGAATGTCACCAAAATTGATAGACATCATCTACAGACATGGCTGACAAAAGGTCCTAAATACTTTTCACGTAGGATAAGCCGTTCAGAAGTTATACGTCAATCAATTTTCAATGCAAAATTTTACATGCTTAAAAATTCATAACAAATCTTCTGATTGCTCAAAACTGCTCATACTTCACACGCAAATCACTCATTGGGCTTCTGACATGCTACCCAATTTCTGTGATATTTCGCCACTGGGGGCGCTATTTTTGGGCAAAAATTCCAATCTTTCCTCAAATTTGGTCAAACTTCACGGCCACCCTCTTACTACCTCCCATGTCATGTATACCACATTTTGGGAATTTTCGTCCATGTGGGGTGCTGTTTTTGGCCGACGCAATTGCTCCAAAACGGGTTTTTGGTAAATAATTCCATAATGCTTTTCCTTCACACCACTACCTTGTGAAAGTACGTTGCTGTTGTAGACACTTATTTTTCCAACTCATAATCGCTCATGTACAGCATAGCGCCACCTACTGACATGGGAGAAACCAAAAAATTTATTCTTCAAAAATCAATATCTCATCTTCTATTTTCTCAATCTTGATCAAACTTGATACGCACACTCTTAACAGGTCACCTGACATATGTGCCAAATTTTGTGAACTTTTGCCACTGGGGGCGCTGTTTTCAGGCAACAATTTATATCTCGGCTTCTGATTGGTCAAACTTGATCAAACTTGACACAACAACTCTTCATAGGTCCCTTGACATGTATACCAAATTTGGTGAACTTTCACCACTGGGGGCGCTCATTGCGCTGTAGCAGTTGCAGGAGAGGTGTTTACAATCATGAGGCACCAGGAGTATGTTGTTTTGGTTGCCTTAAACACACATGACTTGTGGGGGATGGGTAGGCAGTCGGGAGCAAGTGTTGTAGCGTTACATACAGACTAATAGATGTCTAACAGAAGACAATCCTATGTAGCTATAGCTTGGTGACTGATGAGGTAAATACATTAATTTGGTTGGGAAGCCATGGCATAAAATCTTCTGTCCATGACAACATCTCAGCGCACCGTGTACTCTGTGTCCAATTCTGTGCTTTGTCGCCATTGTGGGAGTAATGTCTCTTGCCGAAGAAGCTGTGGAAGGTATTTCGCGGGGACGCATGCCCCCGCCCCCCTTGGCCGCTGGCGCGAGGGCCCGTCGAGGCCGCTTGCGGCTTTAATTAGGGCCCGAGCCCTATGGGCGAAGGCCCTATTGTTCTTGTAAGAGTTCACTATTATTATTCTTCTTCCGTCTTCTTCTTCTCTTCTTCTTCTTCTTCCGTCTTCTTCTTCTTCTTTATTTTTCTCCGCTGTTGGGCCATTTTCGGGGCGCTTGCCATGGGCGAAAACGCACGAAATTTGGCACCAGTTCCGAGAATTGCCACCGCTACTCAGAACCAGAAGCCCAAACTTGGCCGGGGCTCCGGGCCTCTATAGCGCCCCCTAAGTCGTTGTGATTTTGGCCTCCCGCATTAAGGTGCCTGGGTGCCATGTAGTTTGTAGTAGTGGCATGCCATTTGGTACGCATATGTATCTCACTAAGCCGGACAAAAATGTAATGCCAATGCATTAGCCACGCCCAACAGGAAGTGAGGTAATTTCACTTTTGTGCGAAATGCATGGCCACGAAGACGGCGCAACTCCTCCTAGACCGTTCATAGCAATGTCACCAAAATTGATACACATCATCTAGAGACATGGCTGACAAAAGTTACTAAATACGTTTCACGTAGGATAAACCGTTCAGAAGTTATACGTCAATCAATTTTCGATGCAAAATTTTACATGCTTAAAAATTCATAACACATCTTCTGATTGCTCAAAACTGCTCATACTTCACACGCAAATCACTCATTGGGCTTCTGACATGTTACCCAATTTCTGTGATATGTCGCCACTGGGGGCGCTATTTTTGGGCAAAAATTCCAATCTTTCCTCAAATTTGGTCAAACTTCACGGCCACCCTCTTACTACCTCCCATGTCATGTATACCACATTTTGGAAATTTTCGTCCATGGGGGGCGCTGTTTTTGGCCGACGCATTTGCTCCAAAACGGGTTTTTGGTAAATAATTCCATAATGCTTTTCCTTCACACCACTACCTTGTGATAGTACGTTGCTGTTGTAGACACTTATTTTTCCAACTCATAATCGCTCATGTACAGCATAGCGCCACCTTCTGACATGGGAAAAACCAAAAAATTTATTCTTCAAAAATCTATATCTCATCTTCTATTTACTCAATTGTCATCAAACTTCATAACCAAACTCTTCATAGCTCACCTGACATCTACACCAAATTTTGTGCACTTTCGCCCCTGGGGGTGCTGGTTATGGCACAAATGATATTGCAGCTTCTGATCTGTCAAACTTGCCAAGCAAACTCTTTACAAGACCCTTATTGGGGCGCTTGCCATGGTCAACAACGCACGAAATTTGGCTCCTTTTTCTTAGACTGCCACCGCTACTGGGAACCAGAAGCACAGATCCAGGCGGGCCTCAGGGCCTCTATAGCGCCCCCTAACTCGTTGTGATTTTGGCCTCCCGCATTAAGGTGCCTGGTTGCCATGTAGTTTGTAGTAGTGGCATGCCTTTTGGTACGCATATGTATCTCACTAAGCCGGACAAAAATGTAATGCCAATGCATTAGCCACGCCCAACAGGAAGTGAGGTAATTTCACTTTTGTGCGAAATGCATGGCCACGAACACGGCGCAACTCCTCCTAGACCGTTCATAGGAATGTCACCAAAATTTATACACATGATCTACAGACATGGCTGACAAAAGTTTCTAAATACTTTTCACGTAGCATAAACCGTTCAGAAGTTATACGTCAATCAATTTTCAATGCAAAATTTTACATGCTTAAAAATTCATAACAAATCTTCTAATTGTTCAAAACTGCTCATACTTCACACGCAAATCACTCATTGGGCTTCTGACATGTTACCCAATTTCTGTGATATTTCACCACTGGGGGCGCTATTTTTGGGCTAAAAATCCAATCTTTCCTCAAATTTGGTCAAACTTCACGGCCACCCTCTTACTACCTCCCATGTCATGTATACCACATTTTGGGAATTTTCGTCCATGGGGGGCGCTGTTTTTGGCCAACGCTATTGCTCCAACACGGGTTTTTGGTAAATCATTCCATAATGCTTTTCCTTCACACCACTACCTTGTGGTAATGTCTCTTGCCGAAGAAGCTGTGGAAGGTATTTCACGGGGACGCATGCCCCCGCCCCCCTTGGCCGCTGGCGCGAGGGCCCGTCAAGGCCGCTTGCGGCTTTAATTATTATTCTTCCTTCTTCTTCTTCTTCTTCTTCTTTATTTTTCTCCGCTGTTGGGCCATTTTCGGGGCACTTGCCATGGGCGAAAACGCACGAAATTTGGCACCACTTCCGAGAATTGCCACCGCTACTCAGAACCAAAAGCCCAAACTTGGCCGGGGCTCAGGGCCTCTATAGCGCCCCCTAAGTCGTTGTGATTTTGGCCTCCCGCAATAAGGTGCCTGGTTGCCATATAGTTTGTAGTACTGGCATGCCATTTGGTACGCATATGTATCTCACTAAGCCGGACAAAAATGTAATGCCAATGCATTAGCCACGCCCAACAGGAAGTTAGGTAATTTCACTTTTGTGCGAAATGCATGGCCACGAAGACGGCGCAACTCCTCCTAGACCGTTCATAGGAATGTCACCAAAATTGATACACATCATCTACAGACATGGCTGACAAAAGTTACTAAATACGTTTCACGTAGGATAAACCGTTCAGAAGTTGTACGTCAATCAATTTTCACTTCAAAATTTTACATGCTAAAAAATTCATAACAAATCTTCTAATTGCTCAAAACTGCTCATACTTCACACGCTAATCACTCATTGGGCTTCTGACATGTTACCCAATTTCTGTGATATTTTGCCACTGGGGGCGCTATTTTTGGGCAAAAAATCCAATCTTTCCTCAAATTTGGTCAAACTTCACGGCCACCCTCTTCCTACCTCCCATGTCATGTATACCACATTTTGGGAATTTTCGTCCATGGGGGGCGCTGTTTTTGGCCGACGCAATTTCTCCAAAATGGGTTTTTGGTTAATAATTCCATAATGCTTTTCCTTCACACCACTACCTTGTGATAGTACGTTGCTGTTGTAGACACTTATTTTTCCAACTCATAATCGCTCATGTACAGCATAGCGCCACCTACTGACATGGGAAAAACCAAAAAATTTATTCTTCAAAAATCTACATCTCATCTTCTATTTACTCAATTTTCATCACACTTCATACGCAAACTCTTCATAGCTCACCTGACATATACGCCAAATTTTGTGCACTTTCGCCCCTGGGGGTTCTGGTTATGGCAGAAATGATATTGCAGCTTCTGATTTGTCAACCTTGGCAAGCAAACTCTTTACAAGACCCTTATTGGGGCGCTTGCCATGGTCGACAATGCTCGAAATTTGGCTCCTTTTTCTTAGACTGCCACCACTACTGAGAACCAGAAGCCCAGATCCAGGCGGGCCTCAGGGCCTCTATAGCGCCCCCTAACGTGTTGTGATTTTTGCCTCTCGCATTAAGGTGCCTGGTTGCCATGTAGTTTGTAGTAGTGGCATGCCCTTTGGTACGCTTATGTATCTCACCAAGCCGGACAAAAATGTAATGCCAATGCATTAGCCACGCCCTACAGGAAGTGAGGTAATTTCACTTTTGTGCGAAATGCATGGCCACGAAGACGGCGCAACTCCTCCTAGACCGTTCATAGGAACGTCACCAAAATTGATGCACATCATCTACAGACATGGCTGACAAAAGTTGCTAAATACGTTTCACGTAGGGTAAACCGTTCAGAAGTTATACGTCTATCAATTTTCAATGCAGAATTTTACATGCTTAAAAATTCATAACAAATCTTCTAATTGCTCAACACTGCTCATACTTCACAGGCAAATCACTCATTGGGCTTCTGACATGTGACCCAATTTCTGTGATGTTTCGCCACTGGGGGCGCTATTTTTGGGCAAAAAATCCAATCTTTCCTCAAATTTGGTCAAACTTCACGGCCACCCTCTTACTACCTCCCATGTCATGTATACCACATTTTGGGAATTTTCGTCCATGGGGGGGCGCTGTTTTTGGCCCACGCAATTGCTCCAAAACGGGTTTTTGGTAAATAATTCCATAATGCTTTTCCTTCACACCACTACCTTGTGATTGTATGTTGCTGTTGTAGACACTTATTTTTCCAACTCATAATCGCTCATGTACAGCATAGCGCCACCTACTGACATAGGAAAAACCAAAAAATTTATTCTTCAAAAATCTATATCTCATCTTCTATTTTCTCAATTGTCATCAAACTTCATACGCAAACTCTTCATAGCTCACCTGACATATTCGCCAGATTTTGTGCACTTTCGCCCCTGGGGGTGCTGATTATGGCAAAAATGATGTTGCAGCTTCTGATTTGTCATACTTGGCAAGCAAACTCTTTTCAAGACCCTTATTGAGGCGCTTGCCATTGTCGACATCGCACGAAGTGCGAGACCCTATTGTTGCCATGTGTCCAATTCTGTGCTTTGTCGCCATTGTGGGAGTAATGTCTCTTGCCGCAGAAGCTGTGGAAGGTTTTTCGCAGGGACGCATGCCCCCGCCCCCCTTGGCCGCTGGCGCGAGGGCCCGTCGAGGCTGCTTGCGGCTTTAATTTCATTTACAACCTTTGTCTCACCTATTCTACATTGTTTGCCGATTGCCCAACCCCCGCTCATTTCCTGACCTCACCTCCAGTCTCTCATTTTGGCTTCATCTACAGTCTCCTTCCTTGCTCTCCTCTGCACATACATCCGTAAGTGCCTGCACTCTGACAGGATGCTTCGCCATGATGGATGTAGCAGAAGAGGCGAAGCAGACTGCTCTGAATGCTCAGGGATGCTTACTGGGAGAACATCAACAGATGCTAACAGATCTCAACACCCGTATGACGCAGCTAGCAACTGCGATGTCACAGGCCCTCCTACCACACCCCGAGTCCATTCCTAGCCCTGCGCAACAGCTTCTGTCACCAGAGAGATTCACTGGAGACACTATCAACTGTAAAGGTTTCTTACTTCAATGCTCCATGTATTTCGCTACCATGCCTAACCTTTCCAATAAACACAAAATCGCCAAGTTTCTTTCCTTTCTCACGGGCAAAGCACTACACTGGGCAAGTGCGGTTTGGAACAAGGACTATGAGCAGACAACTTCCTACAAGCAGTTCCTCTCTATGTTTAAGAGAGTTTTCGACCGTAAACCTGAAGGGATTGAAATGGGAGAAAGTCTGCTTACCATCTCGCAAGGTTTCCGCAGTGTGGCTGAATATGCCCTCAACTGCAGAACATTAGCAGCAGCTAGTGGATAGAACAAACCTGCCTTGAAAGCCATTTTCTGCCAAGGTCTGCGCCCCGCTATTCTGAGTGAACTAGCCTGCCGAGATGAACAGCTCACCCTGGATTATCTTATTGATTTAGTCATTCGACTTGATCATCTGTTGGCACACTGACCCTCCATTCAGGAAAGCACTAAGCCGATTCCTACTTCCAAGGACAGTTCACCCATAGAAATCTCACGCACCCAGCAATCACGCTCAGAGCACGAAAGAAGGAGAAGGGAGGGTTTGTGCTTCAACTGCGGGAGCTCTGAACATCAGTTGAACAACTGTCCCATTCGTCCTTCCTGTAAAGCTCCAGCAGAAGATTCTACATGCACTGTGAGTCCGGTGAGAAAATTTAATTCCAAGTCCTTTAAGGTTCCTGCTTAAGGTTAAAGCTTACAGTATCCACACACATCCTTTGTGCTTTTATTGATTCGGGGGGGAGGGGAACTTTATCAACTGCGCCATCCTTTCAGAAATTCAACTTGCCCACAACCCCTCTGCAAAGCGCACTCCGCATTAGGACCATTGACGGAGGACCCATAGGAGATGGTTTCGTCACCACGCGGACCACACCGATTCATATCCAAGTGGGAGCTCTACATTCTGAGCACATCTCCCTTTATGTCACCACCACTGTAAGTCACAATCTCATTCTCAGCTATTCATGGTTTCAGCTTCACGATCCCTTGATATCATGGCAGAACAAGGAAATTCTCCAATGGTCTCCGACATGTTTCCAGAACTGTATTTCTCATCTCCAAGTCAACCTTTCCTCCACAACTGTGGAGAGTCCTCAACCAGACTCCTTGGACGGAGTTCCTGAGTGTTACATGGACCAGCAGGAGGTCTTTAGCAAGGGAAAGTCATGCGGACTACCACCACATTGACCCAATGACTGTGCTATTGACCTACTGTCAGGCATGTCACCACCACAGGGCGTATATATCCCCTGTCCCAGAAAGAACATGCCGCAATGGAAGAGTACATTCAAGAAGCCTTTAAGCAAGGATACATCCGACTTTCCAAATCTCCAACTTCTGCAGGCTTCTTTTTCGTGGAGAAAGAAGGCAGTGGACTTCAGCCATGCACTGATTACAGAGGTTTGAACCAGGTATCCGTCAAATATCCTTATCCCCTTCCTCTTGTGCCTGCGGCCCTAGAACAACTTAGATCAGCCAAGATCTTTTCAAAGTTGGATCTACACAGCACGTATAATCTGATCAGGATCAAAAAGGACAGTGAATGGAAGACCGCTTTTAGCATGACTGCCGGCCATTTTGAGTACTGGGTGATGCCGTATGGTCTTTTCTTTGGCACCTAGCATTTTCCAATGCCTAATCAACGATGTGCTATGGGACATGCTAGGTAGATATGCCATCGCGTACATAGATGACATCCCGATCTACTCCCCAGATGAAGAAAGTCACCAGAAGCATGTTTGAATGGTTCTTAAATGCCTGCTAGAGAATCACCTCTGCGTCAAAGCTGAGAAGTGCGAGTTTCATCAAGTTCGTATCTCCTTCCTTGGATACATTATTAGCACTGAGGGAGTTAGCATAGACTCCTCTAAGGTCTCCGCAGTTACATCCTGGCCCATGCCTACCTCCATAAGGAAGCTTCAGCATTTCTTGGGACTCACGGACTTCTATCGTCGGTTCATTAGGGGCTTCAGTACAATAGCCACCCCTTTAACGACCTTGCTAAAGTAGGGACCAAAGTGCCTCCAGTGGAACCCCATGGCTGAGGAAGCATTCCAACGTCTCAAGCAGGCCTTCACTTCTGCTCCGGTCCTTCAGCATCCAGGTCCCCCTAAAACTTTTTACCCTAGAAGTGGATGCATCGGACACTGGAGTAGGGGTGATTTCTGTCTCAGTGCTTTGGTGAGGAACAGAAACTCCATCCTATAGCTTTTTTCTCTAAAAAACAAACAAAAAACCTCTTCTGCAGACAGGAACTACAACTTTGGCAACAGAGAACTGCTTGCCGTTAAACTAGCCCTTGAAGAGTGCTAGTTCTAGCCTTCATTGGTTAGAAGGGGCCATTCACCCTTTTGTTATCCTCACTGACCATAAGAATCTTGAATACCTCAAGAAAGCCAAGAGGCTAAACCCTGGTCAGGCCAGGTGGGCACTATTCTTCACTAGGTTCAATTTCACCATTTCATTCCACCTCGGTTCCAAGAACACCAAAGCCAATGCCTTATCTCGAAGTTTTGGTTCTACGCATCAAGATCCTGTCAACCATCCCATTCTCCCATCTCAATCTTTTTTGTACAGTCCATCACCTGGGACCTAGACAGAGAGATAAGGAATTCTCAACCGCAAGCTCTTCCCAATAACCTCCCACCTGGTCTACTCTACATGCCCAAGTGATTTTGCAGTTGACTAAATCACATGGGCCCACTTGTCACCCACCACAGGTCATCCCGGCAGTCAACGCATGCATCAAATGCTGAAAATCAAGTACTGGTGGGAGAATATGCTGACTGAAATCAACCAGTTCATTGCATCTTGCTCTACTTGTGCACAGGCTAAAGTTCCTAGAACCCCTCCTGCCGGCAAGTTGTGCCCCCTCCCTACTCCTCAGAGACCCTGGTCCCATATAGCCATTGACTTCATCACTGACCTCCCTCCCTCAGAAGGACCATTATGGTAACTGACCTCCCTCATGACCATTATGGTAACCATTGACCGTTTCTCGAAAGCTCTTAAGCTCATCCCATTACCTGGCATCCCAATGGCATCCCAAACAATAGAACTCCTCTTCCAGCATGTGTTTAGATACTATTGTATCCCAGAGGACATAGTCAGCAACTGGGGCTCTCAATTCATTTCTCGCTTCTGGACCTGCTTCATGGAAAGGTGAGGAGTATCAGTGAGCCTTACATCAGGCTACCACCCTCAATCTAATGGTCAAGTTGACGGAGCCAACCAGGAAATCGGCTGCGTCCTGAGAATTTTCTGCATGCTCAACCAGGGGGTCTGGACAGGTTTTCTCCCATGGGCCGAGTATGCACTAAACTCACTCAGACACTCTGCAACACTGTTAACTCCGTTTCAGTGCATACTCAGCTATCAACCACCTTTGTTCCACTGGGATGATGCGCCAAGCCAGGTACAGGCTGTGGAGGATTGATTCACACACAGCTGAAGAGTATGGAAGGAGGTTCACCAACATTTGGAAACAGTCAATGCTAAGTATAAAGAATATGCAGACAAACACAGAGGAGACAATCCAGACTTTTCCCCAGGCAACAGAGTATGGGTGGCCACAAGAAATCTCAGAGAGCCCAACACCTGCAAAAAGCTCCAGCCACATTACATTGGGCCATTCAAGGTACTGTGTCACATTAATGAACTTTCTTACCACCTAGAACTTCACCCTCACAGCAAATTATCTCCCACTGTATGCAATTCAGTGCAGTGAGGAATACACGGACTCGTATATTGGGGAAACAAAACAACCGCTTCGCAGGCGCATGGCTCAACACAGGAGAGCCAGTTCCTCAGGCCAGGACTCTGCTGTCTATCTTCATCTTAACAACAAACGACACTCATTTCAGGATTGCAACATATGCATTTTAGCCAGAGAGGATCACTGGTATGAGCGAGGAGTTAAAGAAGCCATTTTTGTCAACCTGGAACGGCCATCACTGAACAGAGGTGGTGGTCTAAGACATCATTTATCAGCCACCAACAATGCAGTCCTTGGCACACTTCCCAGACAACTGAATGCACACCAAAACCCAGCTGTTTTCAGTGACTCACAGGAGGACAGAGAAAACCAACAATCCATTAATCACCCCAATGACTCTCTAGGCCGTTCACACCCAGCCCCCAGTGACCCACACCAACAGGATGACTCAACAATACCTTAGGATTGCTTTTCATCCATGAGAGGATAAATACCTGATACTCCTTATTAGTCAGACAGAACTGAAGAAGCCTTTCGGATGAGAGGTGAAACGTCTTCAAGAATCTTCAAGCAAGTCCAGTTGCTCTCTTTTACCACCCACAGATTATCTCCCATGTTCCACATCTCCAACTTTAAACCAACTAGCCAGGGCCCCCTTGCTGAAAACACACCAGTTCAAGAACACCCTGAACACCTTTTAGAGGGTGAGCCCATCTACCAGGTAAATAAGATCCTTGGCTCTAGACACAGAAGAGGGCAAGTCAAATACCTGGTAAATTGGGAAGGTTATAGACCCTCTCCTCAAGCAAGAGTTCCATGCCCTACACCCACACAAACCTGCACCACAAGATAGGGGGCATCCTTGAAAGATTATAGCTCCCAGAGGGAGCTCCTCGGGGGGGTTCTGTCAGTAAATCTGCTGAGAACACACAAACTACAAATATGGACAGTCAGAACTACAATCCCCAAAAACCACAGCACCCTGTCACCAGAGTATTAATTCCACCTGCCACACATCTCCCTAATTAGCTCTCCCCCTACTTAAGCCACTCTCTCACACCACTCCAATGTGAAGTATCATTCTGTTTAATCCAGTCCATACCAAGCCTTGCATTTTCTGACTGGCTCCCGATTTTCTGACCTTTGCTTGCCTTATTTCGTTTGCGACATTTGTCTCGCCTATTCTACGTTGTTTGCTGATTGCCTAATCCTTGCTTGTTTCCTGACCTCACTTTCAGTCTCTTGTTTTGGCTTTGTCTACAGCAGGGGTGTCAAACCTGATCCATAAAGGGCCTTGTGGCTGCAGGTTTTCATTCCAGCCATGCAGCAGCACACCTGACTTGGCTCATTCAATCAACTGAACTGTCTTCACACAGTCAAATACTTGCAGCCACACCCACCCTTGATTAAAGGGTGGGTGTGTCAGTTGATTGAATAAGCCAAATCAGGGTGCTGCTGCATGGCTGGAATGAAAACCTGCAGCCACACGGCCCTTTATGGATCAGGTTTGACACCCCTGGTCTACAGTCTCCTTCCCTGCTCTCCTCTGCACATACATCTGTAAGTGCCTGCACTCTGACAGTACTGTGCGTGTGTTGACGATCGATGCTGTAATATTTTATGATTCACGCATTCAAAAACTCCAATCTCCATCCAAAACATTACCAGCTATTAGTGCAATTTTAGGATTATTGTTTTATTATTAGAGAATTTGTTTGTCTTACAAATAACTCACACTGGGCCAGTGTCTCATGACTCTGAAAAGAAAAAAGCAAACAAACCACAAACTAAAAAGACAAAACATATGCAAGTGTCCTCACCAGAATATTCTCAGAAAAACCCATGTGTTACCAAGCGTGACAAGGGACAGCACTACACTTGCTGCACTGTGTGCTCATCAGACTTCTCAGTTGCTGCATCTGGCATTTATAATATTGCGACTCATGTTGGAGGGATGGGCGGCACAGTGATATAGTGGTTAGCGCTGTCGCCTCACAGCAAGAAGGTCTGGGTTCGTGCCCCGTGAGGGCCTTTCTGTGTGGAGTTTGCATGTTCTCCCCGTGTCCGCGTGGGTTTCCTCCAGGTGCTCCAGTTTCCCCCACAGTCCAAAGACATGCAGGTTAGGTTAACTGGTGACTCTAAATTGACCGTAGGTGTGAATGTGAGTGTGAATGGTTGTCTGTGTCTACGTATGTGTCAGCCCTGTGATGACCTGGCGACTTGTCCAGGGTGTACCCCGCCTTTCGCCCGTAGTCAGCTGGGATAGGCTCCAGCTTGCCTGCGACCCTGTAGAACAGGATAAAGCGGCTAGAGATAATGAGATGTTGGAGGGATCAGATGTCATGCTCCGCCCCGGACATCCACTCTGGAAATTAAAGGAACAGTCCACCGTACTTCCATACTGAAATATGTTCTTCTCTGAATTGAGACGAGCTGATCCGTACCTCTCCGAGCTTTGTGCGACCTCCCAGTCAGTCAGACACGCTGTTACTCCGGTTAGCAATGTAGCTAGGCTCAGCATGGCCAATGGTATTTTTTGGGGCTGTAGTTAGATGCGACCAAACTCTTCCACGTTTTTCCTGTTTACATAGGTTTATATGACCAGTGACATGAAACAAAGATCAGTTACACAAATTGAAACGTGGCAATTTTCTATGCTATGGAAAGTCCGCACTATAATGACAGGTGTACTAACACCTTCTGCGTGCAAAGAAGGTGTTAGTACGCCTGTCATTATAGTGCGGAGATCTTGCAGTCACGTGACCGGAAAGTACACAGACGCCATCTTGTCGGGCAACAACACAGCTGAATACTGCTGCACTCTTGTACAGAATGGATCACTTTCAACCGACGGACTACACGGCTCATTTTTCTAATGCACAGATAATTAGATATATGTCTAAAATAAACGGTCTACAGATTTGTGACCCTTATGGCTTACCGGACGGAGTTTTCACGACCACGACATAAAAAAAACAGAGAGCCATCATAGAATACCTTTACGATACATCCAAAATTCTAACAAAAACATATATGTTTGTGTGGATTTACATATAAAAGGCATATACATTTTAAACTGTAAAATATAATTTAAAACTACAAACATTACATGAAGCATACAAAGACGGTGCAATTCATCATACACATTATCTGTAAAAACCATGCACAATGTTCACTTCATACATACTAGATTTTCATAAATTTGTATGAGGATAATGCAAAAAGCGCCACTTTCAGGAGTAAATCATACATGGCATATATATATTTTTATAAGTCCTTATAAGGATTGATCCTTATATTTATAAGGATTTACTACTAAGACAGTGGTAAATTCTTATAAGTTCTTTACTGGTTTTTTTCGTACCACACCGCTAAAGACCCAATCCACCCCGCCCCAACCCTCTTTTCTCAGGCTCCCACTTCCCGGAATTTTTTTATTAGAGCAAGTTATAAACTTATGCTGCAAATAACCACATGGATATACTGAAATAAATACATGACGAACCTGAAATGAAATGGTCATTGCACAGGCGCCAGTGATCGCTCCTTCCAGTCGGTACCCATGCCTTGTTCTTGTTGTTTGGATCAGCCCGGCCGATAGCAGCAATCCATTTTGCCCGCCTGTCAGGGTCCCGTGGCAGCCTATGAAACTTTCTTCCTGTTTTCTGACCTCTCCTGTTGTGGCATTTATATGCCATGCAAGTATCCGGCATTGTGGCACGGTAATTTTTGAATATTTTGGCAAAAAAAAAAAGAAAGTCAGCGTCGGAAAGGCGGCGGAAATATGGCGCTTGACCGCCAAGATGGCGTTTGTCTACAATCTGGAGCGGATGTGACGTCACATGCAAGTGCTCCATAGATGGTTTTGTAACCTTTTACAGCCTGATGAGCATCAACAACACTTTTTGTGAGGTCCTCTGAAATCTCCTTTGTTCGTGCCATAATACACTTCCACAAACATGTGTTGTTAAGATCAGACTTTGATCCCTGTTCTTTAAATAAAACAGGGTGCCCACTCACACCTGATTGTCATCCCATTGATTCAAATCACCTGACTCTAATTTCACCTTTAAATTAACTGCTAATCCTAGAAGTTCACACACTTTTGCCACTCACAGATATGTAATATTGGATCATTGTACTCAATAAATAAATAAATGACCAAAGGTAATATTTTTGTCTCATTTGTTTAACTGGGTTCCCTTTATCTACTTTTAGGGCTTGTGTGAAAATCTGATGATGTTTTAGGTCCTATTTATGCAGAAATATAGAAAATTCTAAAGGGTTCACAAGCTTTCAAGCACCACTGTATTTTCACCTATCCCTATCAAAATTGGTAGGTGTGTGTGGGGTGCCCCAAGATGAACATTAAGAATGCTAAGAATTTGGACTCCACCAATCCACAGTCAGATTGTTTACAAATGGAGGAAATTTAAAACCATTGTTACCCTCCCCAGGAGTGGTCGACCAACTTATGGCCCTTTTCCACTACCCTTTTTCAGCTCACTTCAGCTCGCTTCAGCTCACTTCAGCCCGACACGGCTCGCGTTTCGACTACCAAAAACCAGCACGACTCAGCTCGCTTCAGCCCTGCTTAGCCCCTAAAACTCGCACCGTTTTGGAGTGGGGCTGAAGCGAGCCAAAGCGAGCCGACTGAGGCTGGGGGCGTGAGCAGACACTCCCCTGTGCACTGATTGGTGAGGAGGAGTGTCCTCACATGCCCACACACGCCCCGCGAGCGCGCTGGGATCTGTAAACACCGCAAACCCGGAAGAAGAATAATTACGAATTACGAGAATTTCTGAAGCCTTATGCGCCTCGCCTCATCTATACGCTCTTGCCAGTATCTGTCCGCGTTGTCGGTGACAACAAGCCACAGCACCAAGACCAGCAATACTAACGACTCCATGTCCTCCATGTTTATTGTTTACTATTCGGGTCGTGAGACTACCGCTGAAAAGATCACTGAATCAGTGACATACAGAGCATCGTGGACGAGTTCGCGGAGCGCAAGGCTCGCCGTATGCCCTTCAAATAATGCGCGCAGTAGGCTATTGATGTTTTAGTATGAGCCATGTACAGTATGTCGCCTAATGTTTTTTTGTTTCTGAGTTACATGTTCGTTTGAAGGACTTAATGTACAAAATAACATAGTTGCACCCCGTAGTGTTGAAATTGGTAAACACAGTGCATTCAGTGAGGTTTGCACCGCCCTCCTTTTATTTCTGACTCTTCCTGTCACCGTTGCAACCTCTGAGCGCTCATTCGTATGCCCTTCAAATAATGTGCGCAGTATAGGCTATTGATGTTTTATTATGAGCCATGTACAGTATCCTAATGTTTTTTGTTTCTGAGTTACATGTTCATTTGAAGGACTTGATGTACTAAATAACATAGTTGCACCCGGTAGTGTTGAAATTGGTAAACACCGCAGTTGCGGACATTTTGTAGCCTAAAATGATGTTATGATAAGCTTTAATAAAGGGCCCGGTCATTTGCCCCGCCCCCGGCCGGGCTCTGACTTGTTCCGCCACTGTCACTGATGTCACTGTTTGCGCTGCTTAACGACATCACATGACGTCCACCCACTTTCGCTAACTCCACCCAATGTGTCCACCCACTTCCAGCCAGCACGGTTCAGCGCGGTTGTAGTCGAAATGCAACTCCAACAGCCCCGCTCAGCCCGACTCAGCTCGACTCGGCACGGCACGGCTCAGCCGCGTTTGTAGTGGAAAAGCGGCAAAAGATCACTCCAAGAGCAAAGCGTGTAATCGTCAGCGAGGTCACAAAGGACCCCAGGGTAACTTCTAAGCAACTAAAGGCCTCTCACACTGGCTAAAGTTGTTCATGAGTCCACCATCAGGAGAACACTGAACAACAATGGTGTGCATGGCAGGGTTGCAAGAAGAAAGCCACTGCTCTCCAAAAAGAACACTGCTGCTTGTCTGGAGTTTGCTAAAGATCACATGGACAAGCCAGAAGGCTATTGGAAAAATGTTTTGTGGATGGATGAGACCAAAATAGAATTTTTTGGTTTAAATGAGAAGCGTTATGTTTGGAGAAAGGAAAAACACTGCATTCCAGCATAAGAACCTTATCCCATCTGTGAAACATGGTGGTGGTAGTATCATGGTTTGGGCCTGTTTTGCTGCATCAGGGCCAGGACGGCTTGCCACCATTGATGGAACAATGAATTCTGAACTATACCAGCGAATTCTAAAGGAAAATGTCAGGACATCTGTCCATGACCTGAATCTCAAGAGAAGGTGGGTAATACAGCTAGACAATGACCCTAAGCACACAAGTCGTTCTACCAAAGAATGGTTAAAGAAGAATAAGGTTAATGTTTTTGAATGGCCAAGTCAAAGTCCTGACCTTAATCCAATCGAAATGTTGTGGAAGGACCTGAAGCAAGCAGTTCATGTGAGGAAACTCCACAACATCCCAGAGTTGAAGCTGTTCTGTACGGAGGAATGGGCTAAAATTCCTCCAAGCCGGTGTGCAGGACTGATCAACAGTTACTGGAAATGTTTAGTTGCAGTTATTGCTGCACAAGGGGGTCACACCCGATATTGAAAGCAAAGGTTCACATACTTTTGCCACTCACAGATATATAATATTGGATCATTTTTCTCAAATAAATGACCAAGTGTAATATTTTTGTCTCATTTGTTTAACTTGGTTCTCTTTATCTACTTTTAGGACTTGCGTGAAAATCTGATGTTTTAGGTCCTATTTATGCAGAAATATAGAAAATTCTAAAGGGTTCACAAACTTTCAAGCACCACTGTTTACATATATATATATATATATATATATATATATATATATATATATACACACACATACACACACAGTGTGTGTGTGTGTGTGTGTGTGTGTGTGTGTGTGTGTGTATATATATATATATATATATATATAAATAAATGTGTGTATGTATATATTTACACACACACACACACACACACACACACACACACACACACACATACTAGTGCATCTCAAAAAATTAGAATACCATGAAAAAGTTCCTTTTTTTCATAATTTAATTCAAAAAGGTAAACTTTCATATATTCTATATTCATTACATGTAAAGTGAAATATTTAAAGCCTTTTTTGTTTTAATTTTGATGATTATGGCTTATAGCTCATGGAAATCAGAAATCCAGTATCTCAAATTATTAGAATATTCCCTAAGATCAATCAATCAAAAAAAAAAGGATTTACAATACAGAAAATGTCCAACTTCTGAAAAGTATATTCATTTATACACTCAATACTTGGTTGGAGCTCCTTTACCATGAATTACTGCATCAATGCGTTGTGGCATTGAGGTGATCAGTCTGTGGCACTGCTGAGGCAAGGCAAGGCAAGTTTATTTATATAGCACATTTCATACACAGTGGCAGTTCAATGTGCTTTACAGAAATAAAAGCAAAACAGTAAACAATGGAGAATAAAATTACATAAAATAAATGGGAAGAAATATAATAAGAATTAAACAAAAGTAGAAATAAAATAATAAAATGAAGTAGAAGTTCAAATAGGGGAAAAAAACAGCAGAATAAAATAGAATAAAAGTTAAGTAAAATTTGAAACATGCAGAGACTGTAAAAGTAAAGATTATAAAACATGTAAAGAAGACAATATTAATTATTTAACAGAAAGCATCTGAAAACAGCTTGGTCTTTAACCTAGATTTGAAGCTGCCAACAGCAGGAGCATTTTTAATGTCCTCTGGCAGTTGGTTCCATAGCTGCACTGCATAGTAGCTAAAAGCTGCTTCACCACACTTTGTTTTAACAATAGGTTTTAATAGTAAATTTTTCTGTTGCGATCTGGTAGATCTGATTGGGTTAGGCTGCTGCAACATATCAGAGAGGTAATTGGGCCCTGTACCATTTAGAGATTTGTACACCAGCAGCAATGCTTTAAAGTCAATTCTTTTTTTTTTTTTAATTTATTTGCTAACAAATACAAACAAATACAAAGTAAAAAGGACAGAATGAAACAAATCAATACATACACATGACATACAACAGAAGCACTGACGTAACTAACAACAATTTCAAAGGCTGGACAATACTACTAATATGTTAACAAAGAGATGTAACAGAACACATGGAGACAAATTCGACAAAGATAAACAAGAGCTATATTGCTGTATAGAGGAGGATGGGTGGGGTTGATTAGGGGTAATGAATGTGCATATGAGATAGAGGAGGGTAGGTGGGGGAGATTTGGAGGGGTTTCGGGCCTTGAATTATGGGTGGAGGGACAGTGTGTATATGTTGGGGGGGAGCAGGATATGTGAAAGTAAGCACGTGTGTGTGTGTGTGTGTGTGTATATAAGCAGTGCTGGTCTGTGTCGGGCCAGGGAGAAGGAAACTGGATCATAATGAAGGAGAGAGGGGGAGGGGGAGTATTATTTTATTTGCTAATCATTTGTGTTAGTAAATTTTTTATAGATAGAAATTCTAAAAATAATAGTTATTTAATAGTTAATTATGATGACTACCTGAGCACCTGTTATGGCTATGGTGCCAGCCCCCCCTGCCCAAGCTGATTCATGATGGGACGACAGAGGGGAGGGGGAGGTACTGCATGAGGCAGGGCTCCGGGCCCTGACGCCCCATGCACCGACACCAGCCCCCCATAGCCTCCGCACAACACGCCCTACCTATCCTATATATGACTGTATATGACAAGAATGTGTGCCTTCTCTAAAATGTACTGCATTAAAAGAAGAGATGTATTTGCATTAAAAGAGGCAAGGAGTGCAGCGAAGCACCTGCAGAGGTTTCCCACATGCACTCCTCCCCTACCCTAGTCTATCATGTTGTTCTTATTGCAGGTGTACAAATGGTGTGTGCTTCCTAATGTGTAGAGCATTTAAAAGAGGATAAGGCGCGCTGTGCAATACCAAGAGTAGGCAGGTATCAGAGTGCATGCGTGGGGTGGGCGGGGCGCCAAGAAAACCTCGGGACCCTGACCCAGAGGGGAACCCTGACCCATCAACCCTCCCAATGGCACCAACCAACGCCAGTCCCACCTGACAGCCAGACAGGATGGGGCCGACCACGCCATCCCAGAAGCCCAGGTATAACAAGAGTAAATGAAGTGGGGGAGGGAAGACGGTAGCAGAGGGAGGGAGGGAGTGGTGGGAAAAATTAATAAATGAAGTACATAAACAAACAGAGATAAGAGATTCCAGCTTCCATCCTCCCTTCCCTAATATGTATGGCTAAGTATTAACGATTATGGAAGGATATTTGAGTGTGGCGTTGGGACTGGATCTCAGGCACAGAGGGCCAGGTCAAGTCTGTAAAAAGGTGAGGTAAGATGACCAAGGGGAGTGTGTATTCTGAGTGTGGAGTAAGTTGGGAGAGGTATGATTGTCCAATGATATATAATCTGCTAGCAGGTTTTTCCAATGGGTAATGTGGATTGAGTTCTTTGAGTTCCAGTTCATGAGGATTGTTTTCTTGGCGACAGTTAGTGCTACCAGAAGAAATTTATTGTCTGTGGTGTTAAGGTTGGTTGAAGATGTATCTCCTAGTATGCAGAGGGAAGGAGTTGCTGGGATGTGATGGCCAAGGATAGAGGTGAGTGAGTCTGTGACTTTTATCCAGAACCTATGGATTGGGGTGCAATGCCAGACAGCGTGGATGTATGTGTCTGGGGTGTTTAGCATGCAGTGGGAACACGTATCGGAGCCAAAACCCATTCTTGCCAGTTTCTGTGCAGTGTAGTGAAATCTGTGGAGTACCTTGTACTGTATTAGTTGAAGATTGGCATTTTTAGTCATTAGATAGATATTTTTGCAGATTTGGGTCCAGAAGCCGGCATCAGGAGTAATGGACAGGTCCGATTCCCAATTGTGGTATGGAAGGCTTAAAGTTTTTTCGGATTGTGATATAAGTTTGTATATTTTGGAAAGGATTTTTTGAGGGGAGGGTATGTTAATCAGTTCCAAGATTTGTGGGGGGATGTCTAAATTAGGTATCTGAATATTCCATTTTGCTTGAATAGTTGATTTAATTTGAAGATACTGTAAGAAGTGTTTACCCTCAATGCCATGCTTCTGGACCAAATAAGGAAAAGAGACCAGTCTATTGTCTTGGATGATATGATGAAGATGAGTGATACCCTTGCCTATCCATGTGAGAAAGTTGAGTGGTTTTTTTTATTGATGGTGAAATCAGGATTATTCCAGATAGGGGTGTGATTTGATAGTGTCAGAGGCGAATTAGTAAGGTCGTAAAACTTCCACCAAGCTGTCAGGCTTGATGCTATAGTTGGAGCTTTGAAAGATGGATGCTTTTTGACTGACTGGCTGCAGAAAGGTAAGTCTGAGATCTGAATATCCTTGCAAATGGTTTGTTCTAGGTCTAACCAGGTGAATTCAAGTGAAGTGGGATGTATCCATTTGTAAATGTATTGAAGCTGGTTGGCCAGTGCATAATGATAGAAGTGTGGCGCCTCTAGACCACCTAGTATTTTAGGTTTTTGAAGTGTGGTCAGTTTGATTCTTGGTGTCTTGTTTTTCCAATAGAATTTGATGATTGTAGAGTCTAGTGATTTAAACCAGGATTGGGTAGGCTGAATAGGAATCATTGAAAGTAAATAGTTAACTTTGGGTAAAACTGTCATTTTGATAACTGATATCCTGCCCATGATGGATAGTGGAAGGTTCATCCAACGCTGGAGGTCATCAGTTATTGAATTGAGTAGGGGGGTGAAATTTAGACCAAACAAGTCTGACAGCTTGGGGGAAACCCTTATCCCCAGGTATGTGATATGATTGGTGCATAGGGGAATAGGTGATAAGTGGGCCGACACATCCCAGCTGTTGGAATGTAATGGGAGGATTGCAGATTTGTTCCAGTTGATAGAATATTCAGAAATGTTGGAGAATGTGTTGATCAGTTCAATAGTTTCGTGTACAGATGTTGGGGGATTTTGTAAGAAAAGTAAGATATCATCAGCATAGAGACTAATTTTGTGATGTAAATTTGGAGTTTGAACTCCCTTGATGAGGGAGTTCTGTCGGATGGCGGCGGCTAAAGGTTCAGTGAAGATGGTAAATAGTGAAGGAGAGAGTGGGCATCCTTGTCTAGTCCCCCGGTGCAAAGTGAAACTATGTGATGTTAGTCCATTGGTGATTACTGTGGCTGAAGGTGATGTGTATAGAATTTTGATCCAATTAATGAAGGATTCCCCAAAACCAAACCTCCCTAATGTGGAGAACAGGAAATTCCAGTTGACCCTGTCAAATGCTTTTTCTGCGTCTAGAGTTGCTATGATGGTATTTTCTTGTATGGTTGAGGAGTAGTGTATAATATTAAATAATCTGCGAGCATTGGAGGTTGAGATTCTACCCTTGATAAAACCAGTTTGGTCCGGATGGATAATGGATGGGGTGACCTCTTCTAACCTGCGTGCTAAAGCTTTGGCGATTATTTTATTGTCAACGTTGAGAAGAGAAATTGGTCGATAGCTAGATGGAATTGTTGGGTCCTTATTGGGCTTGAGGAGGAGTGAAATTGTTGCTGAGGTAGTGCTAGCTGGTAGTTTTGAATTTTCTTTTGATTCATTGATCATCCTGATGAATAGTGGAGCCAAAATGGACCAGAATTGTTTGTAGAACTCAGCAGGGAATCCATCCGGTCCTGGTGCTTTATTGTTAGGCATGTGTTTCAGAGCTGAAAACAGTTCCTCTTGAATAATAGGTGATTCCAGTTTATTTATTTGGGTTTCGGTTAGTTGTGGTAAATTGATATTATTGAGGAATGAGTCAATGGATTCCTGGTTGGGAGTTATTTCAGAAGAATATAGTTTGCTGTAGAAATTATAGAAAACTTGGTTAATTTCTTCAGGTGAGCTGGTTAGCTTCCCTGCTGAGTTCTTTATGGCTGAAATTGTTGCTTTTTCTTTGTTGCGTCTGATTTGATTTGCTAAATATTTACCTGATTTATTGCTGTGATGAAAAGATTCTTGCCTTAATCGATGGATCATAAATTGGATGTGTTTACTAAGTATTTCATCTAGTTTGGATTTGCACTTTCTTAATTCATTTTGTGTTTCTTTAGATGGGCATGTCGCGTTAATTTCTTCCAGTTGCTTAATTTTATGGTTTAGTTCAGCTTCTTGTTCTTTTTCTGTCCTTTTTTTGTGTACTGAAAATGAGATTATTCTGCCTCTAAGCACTGCCTTTCCTGTCTCCCACAAAAGGGAAGGAGATGATCCAGGGGAATCGTTCATTTCTAGAAAGCATGCCCACTCTCTCCTAATAAAACTGTTAAATTTAGGGTCTTGTAAAAGGGATGTGTTCAGGCGCCATCTGTTGCTAGATGACTGTGGAGAGGTTCTATTCCATTTTATTGTTACAGGGGCATGATCACTGATGACTATGGGGTGTATTGTGGATTCAACGATATTTGACATAATGGAGTTGCTAGTTAGGAAGAAATCAATGCGGGAGTAAGAATGGTGGACTGGTGAGAAAAAAAGTAGTCAGTGGAGTCTGGGTGCTGAAGCCGCCAACTATCGACAAGACCAAAATCGCTCATGAACTGTTTTATTGTTTTTGTGGATTGCCAGATACGTTTGTTTTGGGAGTGAACAGATTTGTCTATTGTGGGGTCTAAAACTGTATTGAAGTCACCTGCAAGTATGATAGGACAGTTGGAGAGATTGGAGAGTGAAGAAAAAAACTTCTGAAAGAAAGCAGAATCATCTGTGTTGGGTCCGTAAACATTGGCTATTGTAATAGGGGCACTGTTAATTGAGATGTTTATAATGATAAAACGTCCTTCTGTGTCTGTGATAGTGGTATTATGAGTAAATGAGATTTTTTTATTAATCAAAATACAAACTCCCCTCTGTTTTGAGTTATAATGTGCTGAATATAGGTGACTGAATTGTGCCGATTTGATGCGGGTGTAATCTAAATCTGAGAGGTGAGTTTCTTGTAGGAGCTTTAAAGTCAATTCTGTAGCTTACTGGAAGCCAGTGAAGGGACCTTAGAATTGGAGTAATGTGCTCTGTTCTTTTTGTTCGTGTGAGAACCCTAGCCGCTGCATTTTGAACCAGCTGAAGTCGTTTGATGGTCTTTTTTGGCAGGCCTGTGAAAAGGCCATTGCAGTAATCAAACCTACTAGAGATGAAGGCATGTATCAGTTTTTCCAGATCATTTTTTGACATAAGTCCTCTTAGTTTGGAAATGTTTTTTAGGTGATAAAATGCCGTTTTAGTGATTGCTTTCATGTGACTGTCAAAGTTTAGCTCGCTGTCAATGAAAACACCAAGATTTTTAACCATTTCTTTAGTTTTAATCCCTTTTGTGTCAAGAATAGTGGTAATCCTGAGTCTTTCATCTTTTTTTCCAAATAGAATTACTTCTGTTTTATCTGTGTTCAGCTGAAGAAAATTTTGACATCCAGTTGTTGATTTGATCGATACACTGGTAGAGACATTCAAGGGGGGCATAATCATTAGGTGATAAAGCAAAATAAATTTGGGTGTCATCTGCATAGCAGTGATACAAAATTGAATTGTTATTGATAATTTGCCCAAGTGGGAGCATATAAAGGTTGAATAGTAATGGTCCAAGAATCGACCCCTGGGGGACATCACAGGTCAAGGACATTGACGTTGAGGAACAATTTCCCATGGTAACAAAGAAGCTTCTATCTTTTAAGTATGAATTTAACCAATTGATAACTTTACCAGTCACCCCAACCCAGTGTTCAAGTCGATATAGCAGTATGTTGTGATCAACAGTATCAAAAGCTGCACTGAGGTCCAGTAATACCAGGACCGATGTTTTGCCTGCATCAGTATTAAGACGTATGTCATTTATAACTTTAATCAGCGCTGTTTCAGTGCTACGATTGGCACGAAATCCTGACTGAAAATTATCAAAACGGCTGTTTGATATCAAGAAGGCAGTTAATTGATTGAAGACAATTTTTTCAAGGATTTTCCCGATGAATGGTAAATTTGATATTGGCCTGTAGTTATTTAATACTGAAGGATCCAGATTATTTTTTTTAAGTAGGGGCTTTACAACGGCTTTTTTCAGGGACACAGGAACAACACCAGTCTCTAGGGATGTATTTATAATTTGAAGCACATCTGTAATTATAAGATGAAGAACAGACTTAAAAAAGTTGGTGGGCAGAATGTCCAATTCAGATGTTGAGGAACTGAGATTTTGTACAGTTTTTTCAAGAGTCTCATAATCAATTAAATAAAATTCTGACATTGTGTTGAAGTTATCTGTGTCATTGGTGATTGCAGTTTTTCAATTTTTTGCAACTGAGATATATTATGAGCAATATTCTGCCGTATTTTATCAATTTTACCTTTGAAGAAGGATGCAAACTCATTGCATTTATTAACTGAGAGAAGTTCAGGTGCTAATTGTGGTGGGGGATTAGTTAGCTTCTCTACTGTTGAAAATAGCACACGGGCATTGTTCATATTCCTGTTGATGATGTTGGAGAAGAAAGACTGTCTTGCTTTACGAATTTCATAATTATAATTACAAAGCATCTCTTTATGGATTTGATAATGGATGTGAAGTTTAGATTTGCGCCATTTTCTTTCAGTCTTTCTACATTCTCTCTTTAGCAGTTTAACAGCCGGGTACTGCTTCCATGGTGCTTTCTGCTTATCATTGACTCTTTTGATTTTGAATGGAGCAATATCATCCATAATTTGGGTCATATTTAAATTAAAAATTTCCAGTAAATCATCTACAGAGTCTGACATTTTGGTTGAGTTCTGAGAGATAGCTTGCTCAAAGAGAACACATGTGTTGTCTTTTATGACTCTCCTACCCATAGTCGTTGAGCTGTTCTGAATGTGAGGAGACATAGAAACATCAGAGAAAACACAAAAATGATCAGATAAGGCCAGGTCAACAACAGTAGTAGAAACAGTAAGACCCTTTGTGATGACGAGGTCAAGGGTATGACCACGAGAGTGGGTCGGCCCCTGTACATGTTGTACTAGGTTGAAGTTGTCAATAAGTGCAAGTAGTTCTTTGGCATAAGTGTTTTCAGTATTATCTACATGCAAGTTAAAATCCCCAGATATAATAAGACAATCAAACTCTAAGCAAATGACTGACAACAGTTCACCAAACTCTTCAAGAAAGACTTTGGCTGAATGTCTCGGAGGCCTATAAATAGTTAATAATAATATGTTAGGAGAGCATGTAACAAGTGCACATAAGTGTTCAAAGGATGTAAAATCACCAAGTGAGGATTGTTTACACTGAAAAGAGACTTTGAATATATTTGCGATCCCTCCACCTTTCCCTTGTCGGGTAACACTCAAAAAATTAAAATTTGGGGGAGCTGCTTCAATAAGGGTGGTAGCACTATTTGCTTGATCCAGCCAAGTTTCAGTTAGAAGCAAAAAATCAAGATTGTGTTTGCAGATAAGATCATTAATTAAAAATGACTTGTTTGAAAGTGATCTAACGTTCAGAAGAGCTAGCTTTACAGAAAGTCTAGAAGTAATATCTGCTTGTGCACTCTGATATTGTTTTAAAACAGGAAGGAGATTAGATTGGTTTACCCCCTGGGTTAAATGTGCTCTATGTTTTCTATTTCTTATCAACACAGGAATAGAGAATGGCATAGGCATATTGGGTCCCAGCTGGTTTTCAAAACTACACCCATTTGCAGGGACCCAGAGTACATCAAACAAGACTTTCTAAATGTTCCATTTGGTTTGAGGGTGAAAGGATTGGAGATGACATGTATCTTTTAGATGGTGAAAAAGATTTGTAGCCAGCTGAAAGTCCTGGGCGAACACAGTTTTGATGAACTGGGTACACTGCTTGTCGTGACAGATTTGGGCTGGAAAAAGAGAGTGTAGCCATTGGGAGCAATCTTTGCATACTATTAGGGAAATCCATGCGGGTGGGAGACGGAGATGGTGCAGTGCTGAGGTGCTGAGGTTGCTTTGATAGTGGCCTTCAGCGTATCTGTATTTTTGGGTCGGGTGTTTGTCATCTTCCTCTTGACAATACCCCATAGATTCTCTATGGAGTTCAGGTCAGGCAAGTTGGCTGGCCAATCAAACACAGTAATATCATGGTCAGCAAACCATTTGGTAGTGGTTTTGGCACTGTGGGTAGGTGCTTTGGACCACTGAGCAACAGTCCATTTCTTTCTCTCCTTAGCCCAGATAAGACACTTCTGACATTGTCTCTGGCTCAGGAGTAGCTTGATATTAGGAATGTGAAAGTTGTATCCCCTTTCTTGAAGATGTCTGTTCATGATGGGTCTTGATACACTGACACCAGCCTCAGTCCACTCTTTGTGAAGCTCTCCCAAGTTCTTGAATCAACTTTTGACAATCCTCTCAAGACTGCGGCCATCCCTGTTGCTTGTGCACCTTTTCCAGCCACCCCTTTCAGCAGTGACCTTTTGTGGTTTACCCTCCTTGTGGAGGGCATCAGTGATCATCTTCTGGACAACAGTCTAGTCAGCAGTCTTCCCCATGATTGTGGTTGTGTGTACTGAACTAGACCGAGAGATACACTGTGTTCATACTGTTGTACTCAAACTCAAAATGAAACATTCTAATATTTTGAGGTTTTTTTTAAATATTTTTGTACTGTATGCCATACTGATTAAAATTAAAATAGAAAAATGCTTGAAACATTTTAGTTTGTGTAGTGAGTCTATAATATAACATTTTCACTTTCTTAAATAACTGATGGAAAATATTGAACTTTTTCACAATATTCTAATTTTTTGAGATGCACGTGTGTGTGTGTGTGTGTGTGTGTGTGTGTGTATGTGTGTGTGTGTATATATATACATACATATATATATATATATATATATATATATATATATATATATATATATATATAATATATACACACACTACCGTTCAAAAGTTTGGGGTCACCCAGACAATTTTGTGTTTTCCATGAAAAGTCACACTTTTATTTACCACCATAAGTTGTAAAATGAATAGAAAATATAGTCAAGACATTTTTCTGGCTATTTTGAGCATTTAATCGACCCCACAAATGTGATGCTCCAGAAACTCAATCTGCTCAAAGGAAGGTCAGTTTTATAGCTTCTCTAAAGAGCTAAACTGTTTTCAGCTGTGCTAACATGATTGTACAAGGGTTTTCTAATCATCCATTAGCCTTCTGAGGCAATGAGCAAACACATTGTACCATTAGAACACTGGAGTGATAGTTGCTGGAAATGGGCCTCTATACACCTATGGAGATATTGCACCAAAAACCAGACATTTGCAGCTAGAATAGTCATTTACCACATTAGCAATGTATAGAGTGTATTTCTGATTAGTTTAAAGTGATCTTCATTGAAAAGAACAGTGCTTTTCTTTCAAAAATAAGGAAATTTCAAAGTGACCCCAAACTTTTGAACGGTAGTGTGTAAATATAATATATATATATATATACACACACACTTTTTTTTTGGTTATGAGCCCTTCAATAGGTTTATCATAGTGATATTTCTGTTTGTACCCAAGGGGAGATGAGGTATGCATTCAGCCACCATAAACATTTTGTCCATAACTCCGTATTTTTTTTTTAAATCAAACACTCCTCTGTTTGTATATTCTTACCAAATCTTCCTCCTGGAAATTTGTCTTTAACTTGTCTTTGTGATGAGGGGAAAAACATACCATCCAGGTTTTGAAAAACCTGAAGTGTGTTCACCAACATTACCTGCATAGGAGTCACAATGATGCTTCTATGCTAACTATTATTGTAACCTTCAAGCAAGTCCTGTAAAATACCCACATAGCGCCTGGTATTTTTTTTGCAGTAAAATATATCCACATTCTAGTTTTCAATATATGATTTAATTCTTTCAGTCATTGATGCCTTTAGGTCATTGGCTGTAACAAAATGATCGTTTTGTTAAAATAGTTACTTTCATAAAAGTAAAATCTGTGAAAGAATTCTTTTCCATCATCCATTTGTAACTTTTCAGGCACTTGGTATTTTAAAATAGAGGCAAAGGCTTTCGCGATAAAATGCATCGATGACTGTTAATAAGCAATTAAACCACTCATTATGTTCCACCAAGGCCTGCATAACACAAAGATCTGAAAATGATTGAGGGGTTGTGGCACGAAAACCCTGTTTTTGGGAAATGTATCCTGGCAGTCTCATGCAGGGTATGAGTGTCTGTTTGGGATTTTTTATATATAATCTTTGAACCGCTCAACCTTTCATTTCACCCCAGTTTCATTCTCTGAAGTCACTCCACACCCACAAAAATTGCCCAAATGAGTTGGATCTTAATACACATTTTTCATTAAAATATCTGTTAGCTCTCCTTGCGGATGTTGTCTGCGATTTTGAAACAGTTTTAAAAGATCCAGCTTTTTATTTACCATCAATAACAAATTAAAAGTTTTAATCCAATATAAAATTAAATGAACAGACATGTTTAAATGAATCAACTTTATTTCAGTGATTAAAAATCAAAGACTAAGTGTTAAACTTTTAATATCAAACATTAGTCATAGCATATTTAAAAATCAAACATTGTTTTTAAATATGTAAATCAGTTTTTTAAATTCTAATGCTTAAAATCAAAACATGCTTAAAAAGCACGCATTAAAAATCAAAAACACACTCAAAACATAATTAAAAATCTAATATTACATGTTTTAAAAGCACATGTTTAAAATTACAAGACTTTTTTTTTTTAAATCACCTTCAAGACCCAAGTTAGACCTATGGTTCCAGTTTTACAGGGAATAACATTGTGCTATGTTTGCAATTCACACAAGCATTTTACAGACCGACTGATTTTTATGCAGTAACACAGCATCAACAAACAATACGTACCGAGTAAACACATGGCACACATTTATTTTCAAGATACCCAAGTTGTCAGTTGATGTCACAAAATATGTAGGATAGTGAAATTTCACTTAAACTTAACAAATGTTTGAACAATCAATCAATCGGTTCCCATGGTGTGTATGCAGACTGTGACTGGACGATATCCAAAATTTCTTCTAGTGTCGCATGTCTCTCACCCTTCTACAACTTCTATACCTTAAAGTGTACATAATGCCTTTTTGTAATGCTTTAAAATAAATATATTAGTAATGACCAAAATGAATTGATAAAGCAGGGAGAAAATAATATTAGTCATTTTATTATCAAGCACAAAACTAATTGATAAACTGTGACTTCAAGATCCCGGAAAAAGGCAGCCTTGCCTCCGAGCTAATCTTGCATGACGTCACGCGTGGTACCCTGGTTATCTGGGTCATTTCGGTTCATCTGGTTCCATGCTGGTCTACTCGCTGAAATTGGATATTGTTGTTGGAACCTTACAAAAATAACAAAATGGGAAAGCGCTGCGTTGTTTGGATGTTCAAATTCACAGACAACAGGACATCCAGTTCACAAATTTCCAAGAAATGACACTAAAGCGACAGTGAGTGAAGTTTGTGCAAACAAAGTGGGCAGATTTCATGTCACCTACTAATAATAAACTTGAGTCATCAAGTGTTCACGACCACCACCAGAATGACCACACGGGAATTATTGGAGCAAAAAAGAAACCCATTTATTTAATAAATGGCATTTGATCTGACGTTTGGACAGTTCGTTGATTCCCCTTTTATCAGTGGTTCTCATACTGGGGCACGTGGTCACAGACTGCTCAGTGGCAAATGCAAGGTGCTGGTTTACAGTTGCATCAACAAATAAACGTCTTTGTCTTCAGTCCAGCCAATGAAAACGGAGAGTTATTATTTGAAATCGCAGCAAGGAACTTTTATAGACACACGTCAAGTACATAAGAGATCACAGACATTGGAAACACACCACTGTGCAATCGAGTCGAGCTCATACCATGCAGCTTTCATATCCATCACAAGGAACTTGCAGCTAAAACAAACAAACAAAAGGCCGATGCTCTTCCATTCTGGGCTTCAGTAGGCAGTTAAGATGATAAATGACATTAAGTCACATCCATTAAACTCATGGTTATTTGGGGTCCTCTGTCAGGAAATGAGTTCTGGGAATGAACAGCTGCTCTTGCACACAGGTTCGCTGGCTTTCCAGAGGGAGAGTGTTATAGTGCTTGTATGAGCTGCGAGAAGAGGTGAAGTTGTTTTTGACCGAAAGCATTTCGGAACTGGCCAAGCACCTCCATGATTCCCTGTGGCTAGCTTCCTTGTCGTATTTGGTTGACATATTTGACAGACTGAATAGTTTGAATCTGTCTTTGCAAGGCCGAGATTCCAAATGTGTTGATCCGTGTGGACAGAGTGGATGCTTTCATCCAAAAACTTGTCCTCTGGCATGACCGCATAATTGTCAGAAATTGTGACATATTCCCCAGCTATGTTCCCTCTAAGCTGCGCGCCTGCGCAATCGCGCAGTGCTCCCACGCTCTCCGCACAGAGCAACCCTATGCCAGCGCAGAGAATTCTGAATGGGTTAGCTTGTTAGCTTTACCTGCTTTCCTGGCACTCCTAATTTTTTTTTTAGAGTCAATATTAAAAAACTGATGGCCAGACACAATTATAGACAATAATACACAATAAAAATATTTTTCATTATTTTGTGTGTTATTACTATTAGTAAAATAAAATGTTTATGTGACGTTTTAGCTTGCGTATGGCACGTCCACCGGAACTGTTACGTGCCATCATGTTATGATTCTGTTGCTAGTGCTTGCCGTTTGAGTTCGGAGTGTGAAGCTGAGGTAAATGCAGCAATGGCGAAACGACCGGGTACGTCCACGCATCAAGCGAGAATAAAAAAGAAATGTGAAGCTTTTAAACTGGAATGGCTGTCGGAGTATGTGCGCACGGACGGACAGGATGTAAAACTTGGGGACATTTTTTCGTTTTCGAGTGAGAAAGGGCTGCTCTGCAAGACGTGCTGCAAAGCCAAAGTTTAGTAAAAAGTAGTAAAATAGGAAGGTATTATTGCTATTGGAGTGATATTTGCCTCAACACACAAAAGTGATGGGTAATGGGTTTGCTGTATGGTACTGTACAGCACAGCAGGTGTTCTGATAAACTGTCCTACACGTCAATGCGTCCTACAAAGCCCCACTGCGCATGCGCAGAGCACAAAACGTCATTTCTTGGCATTTGAACAGATTTTTGTCCTACATCAGCTGTGCTATAAACGGTGCAGATTAACGGCGTGCATTCAATCTTTACTACTTAATCTAACATAATGCTAATTATGTTAGATTAAGTTTTAGTTGGTTTACATTATACTGCAACTTGTGGCTATTGCAATATAAAATATTCAGTGATGTGTGGCATATTTGTAAGTAAAACAACAAATCAGTAGACAAGACACTGTATATGTAAACAAGTTAACATATACAGTGTCTTGTCTACTGATTTGTTGTTTTACTTACAAATATGCCACACATCACTCTGAATATTTTATATTGCAATAGCCACAAGTTGCAGTATAATGTAAACCAACTAAAAACGCAGATTATGGTGGGTGGCTAGACTGTGTAGCCTAAGAAATAATAAGGCAGCTAGCAGTGTAGTTTTGGTGGTGTGGGGGGGCCCCCAAATCAAATTCTGCTTAGGGCCCCTTAAAGGCTTGGGCCGGCCCTGCTGTACAGATATGGTATGGTAAGATTATTATACAGTTGGCCCGCATGTACGTCTGAAGTTACTCACAATGGTACAAGGCAGGTGCTCAGGGACTTGGCACATATGCTCAGGCACATGAAAAATTAGAGGGAACATTGTTCCCCAGCCTCGCAGACTTCATCACTGATGCACGTGGCAGTGATTTCTCCTCTATTTTTCTATCAGCTGCAGATCACCTGTCTGGGCTTAAGCAGCAGTTAGTTTCTTATTTCAAGGAGGACTACGGGTCATTTTCATAGGTTTGGGACCCATTTGTTTGCACCGTAAACGATTTGTCACTGCAAATGCAAGAGCAGCTTATTGAGCTGAAGAGTGACAGCAGGCTGAAGTGCCTTTTTAGCACCTGTTATCTTACATCCTGCTGGGTAACACTGATGCAGGAGTACCCTCAGGTCTGTGATGTTGCCTTAAAAATTCTCTTACCTTTTGCATTAACATACCTGTGTGAGGCAGGCTTTTCAAAACTGATCGTGCTCAAAACTAAGTACCGCAATCGCGCACAGATTGAGGATGACCTGAGGCTGTGTTTAACTAAAATTGAGCCGAGAATTCGAGAGCTCTGCCAAACAAAGAAGGCTCATGTGTCACACTGAGACATTCGTTAACACTACCTCCGGTAGAGTTTGTTTGTTTATTCATGTGTTTGTTAGCAACTTTGCAGGAAAAAACGTACAGATGGATTTTCATGAAAATTTTACTAGATACGTGTCTTGGCCCAATGAAGAACTTAAATTTTGGAGGTGATCCAGAACCGTGTCTAGATCCAGAAATTTTTTAAAGGATATAAGGCAAAATTTTACATTTTCAGTCTCGGACTGTGTTGTCTAACATTGTAATAATACAATAATACACAACAATAAAAAACAGCCCAATAATAATAATAATAATAATAATAATAGCTTATCTCTCTTTTTTTTTGGGGGGGGGGGGGGGGGGGTGTCAAAGTACACTTGCTACAGTCGGGGGGCAGATCACAAATGTTTGAAAACCCCTGACTATTATCTCACACACACAACCAGACGCAGGATTATGAGCAACATTTACACGCTCGTGACATCCGATCTTATCATATCTGATGCACTTTAACAGAAAGAAAAATGTGCATGCACAAGCCTCATCTTTAATTATTAACTGAAACGTGTTAAATGCTCTCAGATTGCAATATTGCAAGACACTGTTTTTAGTTTTGTTCAGAAAACACGAAAAGGTAATAATAATAATAATAATAATAATAATAATAATTAAAGTTCAATTTATATAGCGCCTTTTACAAAACCCAAGGTCGCTTTACAGTTATAAATAAATAAATAAAGTCCACCAAATAGAGGCCAGGATGTCATTCCAATGGTGCAGGTACCCACAGTCCCACCAAAAGGCGCATGAAAACAAGTCCCACCCTGCCAGCACAGCCGCCGCGATGCCGCCGGCAACATCACGCAGAACACCACACCATGGATCCACAAAGCGAGCACAGAAGCACCACCATGCAGAGCGCCGGTACGTCCCAAACCACCTGCACAGCCACCATGACGCCACCGAGCAGTATCGCTCACAACGCCACGCCAAGCACTAAAGCACAGAGCGCTGGACAACCCCGATGTTAAAATGAGGACCGAGCTCACTGCAGTCCATAGCACAGGCACCACCCACGGCGAACCAAGGCCTGGAGTGAACCGATGCCCAAAACTGGGTCTGGAGCTACACCACAACCGGTGGACAAAAACACTCAAAAAACAAACTACACAAACAAAAAATTTTTTTAAAATAAATAAAATATTTAAAAAAGAGAAAATAAAATAAAGCTCCGGTGAGAAGCAGCAGCCAGAATGTGCAGGACGTACTCTCAAGCGGAAAAGTAACCACTGCGTTCTGCACATCTCTCCATCTTGCATGCACTACAGAGTAAAGCTGTCATGAATTAAGTGAACTGGTAATTTCTTGTCTTGGGGACTCGAAAAGACAATTTACTCAAAAGACAATTGGACAATGTCCATTTACTCTGAAATATCCTTGATAATCATCTGCTCCTTCATCTAACGTATAAGAATCCCAATCCCTATCAGAATTATCTCCAAAACATGATTCCATATCAAGAGTGGTCTAACCACTGCTGCTGCGCACATGAACGAAGTTGATACCCGAGTTGTTACATGTGTGATGTCACACACCCCTTCGGGATCTTCCAGTTCAGTCTCGGCAGATTCCGTGAAAATTGGCTGATCTTAATTATTTTCCATTAATTTATGGCCTTTTGGATCAGCTATGGTTCGAAAACACATGGTCAATCAACATAATGATTGTTGCTTTGTACAAAGTAAAAAGTGCGGTTTAGAAGCATTACATACACTTTAAAATCATCAGAAATTGAGGAAATCCAGTGATTTGTTGACATGAGTAACATGGATTGTCCCCCCCGTAGGCAACTGACTGCTGTTTGGCTCCATTCCACATAAAGCAGCTGTGAAGGAAGCATTCGTGTCCTGTGCAAATACACAATGCATTTCTGAGGCATGTACAAACAGTGATTCTTGAATCACAGTCACTGGCACATTGTAGATGAACCTTGGAATTTAATGGGCACTTGCCATCAGTTTTTTCTCGCACAACACTTATTTCCCATGCAAACATTCAGATGTTAGATGAAGATAGTGGTACGAGGAGGCGAGGTGCACAGGAAAAGAACGGAAATACTTGGGATGTGGGACAGCATGACGTCACCTGTCAAAAAAAATTTGACGAAAACCTCCCTTTATACGTCTGTCACCCAACAGCACATCATGACATTTTAAAAAATAAATTCTGGCTTTTTGTCCTTATTTTTGGAAGACAGACAGGCATTTCCTGTTTTAGGAACATCAGCGAGATATGTCTCACTCAGCGGTCCATATGGTGGCCAATGTGTAGCATATACAAACACATGCAAATACAGGAAACCTATGGATCAAACTGGCAACACATGCATATGGTAGTACAGAAATAGCTGCAAATTCTTTCACATGCTGCAAAACCTTATCAAGACATTCACCAATTTGAAAACACAGATTTCATGTACAACCCCGATTCCAAAAAAAGTTGGGACATAGTACAAATTGTAAAAAAAACGGAATGCAATAATTTACAAATCTCAAACTGATATTGTATTCACAATAGAACATAGACAACATATCAAATGTCGAAAGTGAGACATTTTGAAATTTCATGCCAAATATTGGCTCATTTGAAATTTCATGACAGCAACACATCTCAAAAAAGTTGGGACAGGGGCAATAAGAGGCTGGAAAAGTTAAAGGTACAAAAAAGGAACAGCTGGAGGACCAAATTGCAACTCATTAGGTCAATTGGCAAAAGGTCATTAACATGACTGGGTATAAAAAGAGCATCTTGGAGTGGCAGCGGCTCTCAGAAGTAAAGATGGGAAGAGGATCACCAATCCCCCTAATTCTGCACTGACAAATAGTGGAGCAATATCAGAAAGGAGTTCAACAGTGTAAAATTGCAAAGAGTTTGAACACATCATCTACAGTGCATAATATCATCAAAAGATTCAGAGAATCTGGAAGAATCTCTGTGCGTAAGGGTCAAGGCCGGAAAACCATACTGGGTGCCCGTGATCTTCGGGCCCTTAGACGGCACTGCATCACATACGGGCATGCTTCTGTATTGGAAATCACAAAATGGGCTCAGGAATATTTCCAGAGAACATTATCTGTGAACACAATTCACCGTGCCATCCGCCGTTCATATGTCATCTATGTTCTATTCTGAATAAAATATGGAATTTTGAAACTTCCACATCATTGCATTCTGTTTTTATTTACAATTTATACTTTGTCCCAACTTTTTTGGAATCGGAAAGACACCATCAATGCTGAAAGGTATATCCAGGTTCTAGAGCAACATATGCTCCCATCCAGACGACGTCTTTTTCAGGGAAGACCTTGCATTTTCCAACATGACAATGCCAAACCACATACTGCATCAATTACAGCATCATGGCTGTGTAGAAGAAGGGTCCGGGTACTGAACTGGCCAGCCTGCAGTCCAGATCTTTCACCCACAGAAAACATTTGGCGCATCATAAAACGGAAGATACGACAAAAAAGACCCAAGACAGTTGAGCAACTAGAATCCTACATTAGACAAGAATGGGTTAACATTCCTATCCCTAAACTTGAGCAACTTGTCTCCTCAGTCCCCAGACGTTTACAGACTGTTGTAAAGAGAAAAGGAGATGTCTCACAGTGGTAAACATGGCCTTGTCCCAACTTTTTTGAGATGTGTTGTTGTCATGAAATTTAAAATCACCTAATTTTTCTCTTTAAATGATACATTTTCTCAGTTTAAACATTTGATATGTCATCTATGTTCTATTCTGAATAAAATATGGAATTTTGAAACTTCCACATCATTGCATTCTGTTTTTATTTACAATTTATACTTTGTCCCAACTTTTTTGGAATCGGGGTTGTAGAAATACTCTGCAAATCAAAAAAAAAAAAAAACAGTTGTGGTCAGAAGTTTACATACAGTGACATTAATGTCATCTTGGATATGAATGTCATGGCAATATTTGGGCTTTCAGTAATTTTTCTGAACTGTTCTTTTTCTGTGGCAGAATGTACAGCATACATCTTTAATTTAAAAAAAAACACTATAATTTGGTGCACAAGTTTTAATTTTCTTTGGTTTTTCTGAAATCAACACAGGGTGAAAATTATACATACAGGGTCAAAAATATGCATACAGCACACCTAATATTAGGTGTGCTGGTAGGCACAGAGAAGCTACCAGCTGGAGTCAATCATGATCACTAATAGGAAGTTAAGAAATCTCGGCCTTGGTAAGATAAAAGACATTTTGGAAGTTTCAGCACCTCTGAATTAGTAATCTAAGTGAACATATGTACATTTTTGACCTGCATGTATAATTTTGACCCTGTGTTGATTTCAGAAAACCCAAAGAAATTTAAAACTTGTGCACCAAATTCGAGTGTTTTTTTTTTTAAGATTCATGCTGTACAATCATTCTGCCACAGAAAAAGAACAGTTCAAAGAAATTACTGAAAGCCCAAATATTGCCATGACATTCATGTCACTGTGTAAACTTCTGACAACAACTGTACATGCAAAACCTGAAATGGTGCAATAAGCTAAAAACACAATGCAAATGGTTTACAACAAATTGGAAATGTTTCTGAGGGACATGTGATGCAAACACCTGAGTGGATGATTTGAAAAAGAGGGAGAAGGTGGGTGTGTTTACTTACGTTTGAACAGTCAAATTACATTTTTTCTGTTTTTACCTTAATGTGGACAAGTATCATGAACTTTGTTCATGCATGCTCAGGAAAGGATATGTTAAAACTGACAATCTGTACTAAATTCTTACACATCAACGGGCAAGTTTGGGGACAACGCTTGTGTTAATTTTGACACATTCACCATGTAAAATGATTAACATAGTGTGTGTCAGGAAGGTTAACACAAATATGCGTAAATGTGTAACATTATGTGCTGTCCTTGGCTACACACATTGTGTTAAAAACATGCCTAAAACCCAACACAAAAAAGTGCTATTTGACACATTAGTTAATGACAATAATACACTATTTATGAAGTTAACTCTTTTACTTGTGCATCTCCAAAAATTAGAATATCTTGTAAAAGGTTTTTTTTTGTAATTTAATTCAAAAAAGGCCAACCTTCATATATTGTATACATACACACAAAATATACATTTTATTTGGGGCAGCACGGTGGTGTAGTGGTTAGCGCTGTCGCCTCACAGCAAGAAGGTCCTGGGTTCGAGCCCCGTGGCCGGCGAGGGCCTTTCTGTGTGGAGTTTGCATGTTCTCCCCGTGTCAGTGTGAGTTTCCTCCGGGTGCTCCGGTTTCCCCCACAGTCCAAAGACATGCAGGTTAGGTTAACTGGTGACTCTAAATTGACCGTAGGTGTGAATGGTTGTCTGTGTCTATGTGTCAGCCCTGTGATGACCTGGCGACTTGTCCAGGGTGTACCCTGCCTTTCGCCCATAGTCAGCTGGCATAAGCTCCAGCTTGCCTGCGACCCTGTAGAACAGGATAAAACGGCTAGAGATAATGAGATGAGATATAATTTTTTGTGTGTATGTATAGAATATATGAAGGTAAGACCGTTCAGACGTTGTCTCTGGTTCAGGAGTGGCTTGATATTCGGAATGCAACAGTTGTAGCCCATTTCCTGAAGGCGTGCGTGTGTGGTGGCTCTTGATGCACTGACACCAGCCTCAGTCCACTCCTTGTGAAGCTCTCCCAAGTTCTTGAATCGACTTTTCTTGACAATCTTCTCACAGAAAGCTGCATAAAATATTTCAACTTAACTTTCCATCTTCAAGCTGAGCAACAACACTTAAAATAATCTTCCTGCCATTTTTGTTCCATGTAAATTAGCGGCCTGTGCCATTTTGATATTAAAGTTAGCAAATTTGTCTAAAGCTCTAAAGTTCATCGAGTAAAATACACGGTCTGTTTTGTTAGAAACCAAATGAAACCAGTATTAAAAATAACAGCAGGAGATGTCATTTTTGCATGTAAATATACATTAAGAAATTATTTCAAGTACAACTTGCCTCAGGAATTTTGCTAGCTGTCACCAGTGAGAATCCTCTCCCCATCAAAATGGTGGTTTCGAGGTTATACAACTTCCATGATGCTCATCACACACTCCAGCCAAAGTCACTGGAAGTTAGCATTAACTGGTGACACCATGCACGTGACACACAAGTGCCAACCAAAACCAATTAACTACAACTGTAACTAAAACATAAGCCAGCCATTACCCTCTTCAAAAGAACATTGAATATTAGTTGTTAAAAACAAGTCACAATCTAATATGCTACAAGCTGAAGATAGAGAGCGCCAACATTAACATAACGCTACAATGAGCACCATCATTTCACCGATTTCCAGGGGTTTGTAAGCAAGGGTCTTCAATCTTATCCGCAAAGGGCCAGTGTATTATAATGCAAGTAGTAAGTAAGTACTGACTCACTTCTACATGGCTAGCATGAGCAGTGTTGTTTACATCGTCTCTGAGAAATGCAGAGGATGTCCAGAAGTGTTCAATGACCTGAACTGTGCTCCAGTTTTTTTTTTTTTTAAGCAATTCACATAGTCAAGTGATTATAATATAATCCATCCATCCATTATCTGTAACCGCTTATCCTGTGCAGGGTCACAGGTACGCTGGAGCCAGTCCCAGCTGACTATGGGCAAGAGGCAGGGTACACCCTAAACAAGTCGCTAAATCATCACAGGGCTGACACAGAGACAAACAATTTGGAGCCACCAATTAGCCTAACCTGCATATCTTTGGACAGTGTGGGGGGGAAACAGGAGCACCCAGAGCAAACCCATGCAGACACAGGAGAACATACAAATTCCATACAGAAAGGCCCCCGTTGGTCCCTGGGCTAGAACCCAGAACCTTCTTACTGTGAGGCAACAGTGATAACCACTACACCACTATGCTGCCTAATATAAAAATATATCTTATGTTTAACAGTATACAATAAAATGAAAACTAAATGTCAAGTCAAAATCATTAACAGACTATGGGCTGGCTGCAGTTCAAATAAAATCAAGTAGCTCATGCATTTAAAAAAAAAAGGTATTTGTAGAACAGATCAGTCTACACATTGTGTTGAATGTTGTGAACAAATTCACAGGTTGTGTTCATTTTTAGACTATGTGTAAAAAGCTGAATTCATCCAACACAATGTTATTTAATATTGACACAATGTGTAAACTAGAGTGCTACACAATCTGCGTAATTTTTCTACACATTCCTTCTGAGTGTGATCCTTCTTTTGATGTGATTAAATAATGTGAACTAATAAATAGAGTAAAAGGACAAAGGAGGCTAGTAATTTAGCTAATATTATAACTCTTATTGAGCTCATGATTTCTGCTTCACTTTTGACTGGTCCACCCTGGTGTTTCGATCATGCTTCCTTCAGAACCATGTCAATTTTGTTTTTTCATTTCTGGTTTTACATGTGTGTTTTCTTTTTCAATTTGCACCACATTTCTACAACCCCGATTCCAAAAAAGTTGGGACAAAGTACAAATTGTAAATAAAAACAGAATGCAATAATTTACAAATCTCAAAAACTGATATTGTATTCACAATAGAACACAGACAACATATCAAATGTCGAAAGTGAGACATTTTGAAATTTCATGCCAAATATTGGCTCATTTGAAATTTCATGACAGCAACACATCTCAAAAGTTGGGACAGGGGCAATAAGAGGCTGGAAAAGTTAAAGGTACAAAAAAGGAACAGCTGGAGGACCAAATTGCAACTCATTAGGTCAATTGGCAATAGGTCATTAACATGACTGGGTATAAAAAGAGCATCTTGGAGTGGCAGTGGCTCTCAGAAGTAAAGATGGGAAGAGAATCACCAATCCCTCTAATTCTGCGCCGACAAATAGTGGAGCAATATCAGAAAGGAGTTCGACAGTGTAAAATTGCAAAGAGTTTGAACATATCATCATCTACAGTGCATAATATCATCAAAAGATTCAGAGAATCTGGAAGACTCTCTGTGCGTAAGGCTCAAGGCTGGAAAACCATACTGGATGTCCGTGACCTTCGGGCCCTTAGACAGCACTGCATCACATACGGGCATGCTTCTGTATTGGAAAATCACAAAATGGGCTCAGGAATATCTCTCATCTCATTATCTCTAGCCGCTTTATCCTTCTACAGGGTCGCAGGCAAGCTGGAGCCTATCCCAGCTGACTACGGACGAAAGGCGGGGTACACCCTGGACAAGTCGCCAGGTCATCACAGGGCTGACACATAGACACAGACAACCATTCACACCCACATTCACACCTACGGTCAATTTAGAGTCACCAGTTAACCTAACCTGCATGTCTTTGGACTGTGGGGGAAACCGGAGCACCCGGAGGAAACCCACGCGGACACGGGGAGAACATGCAAACTCCACACAGAAAGGCCCTCGCCGGCCCCGGGGCTCGAACCCAGGACCTTCTTGCTGTGAGGCGACAGCGCTAACCACTACACCACCGTGCCGCCCTGGGCTCAGGAATATTTCCAGAGAATATTATCTGTGAACACAATTCACCGTGCCATCCGCCGTTGCCAGCTAAAACTCTATAGTTCAAAGAAGAAGCCATATCTAAACATGATCCAGAAGCGCAGACGTCTTCTCTGGGCCAAGGCTCATTTAAAATGGACTGTGGCAAAGTGGAAAACTGTTCTGTGGTCAGACGAATCAAAATTTGAAGTTCTTTATGGAAATCAGGGATGCCGTGTCATTCAGACTAAAGAGGAGAAGGACGACCCAAGTTGTTATCAGCGCTCAGTTCAGAAGCCTGCATCTCTGATGGTATGGGGTTGCATTAGTGCGTGTGGCATAGGCAGCTTCCACATCTGGAAAGACACCATCAATGCTGAAAGGTATATCCAGGTTCTAGAGCAACATATGCTCCCATCCAGATGACGTCTTTTTCAGGGAAGACCTTGCATTTTCCAACATGACAATGCCAAACCACATACTGCATCAATTACAGCATCATGGCTGCGTAGAAGAAGGGTCCGGGTACTGAACTGGCCAGCCTGCAGTCCAGATCTTTCACCCATAGAAAACATTTGGCGCATCATAAAATGGAAGATACGACAAAAAAGACCTAAGACAGTTGAGCAACTAGAATCCTACATTAGACAAGAATGGATTAACATTCCTATCCCTAAACTTGAGCAACTTTTCTCCTCAGTCCCCAGACGTTTACAGACTGTTGGAAAAAGAAAAGGGGATGTCTCACAGTGGTAAACATGGCCTTGTCCCAACTTTTTTGAGATGTGTTGTTGTCATTAAATTTAAAATCACCTAATTTTTCTCTTTAAATGATACATTTTCTCAGTTTAAACATTTGATATGTCATCTATGTTCTATTCTGAATTAAATATGGAATTTTGAAACTTCCACATCATTGCATTCCGTTTTTATTTACAATTTGTACTTTGTCCCAACTTTTTTGGAATCGGGGTTGTACATGCAGCCTGTGTGTTCTCACGTTGGTGAATGTGTTATACACACACTGCAGCTGTTTATGAACCACCATGCATGTGTTGCCAGTTTGTTGCATCCACTTTCTATACTTGCATGTATTTTCTGCATTTCCTGTATTTGCAGCATGTTGTCCCTTTATGGTCACCGCAGGTCCGTATTTGATCACAACCACAAATTAATTATGTACAGAGAGAATATTACACGGTTGGGTTGTGTGAAGATATAAACTTTATCTTCGAGTGGTAAATGGATATATCATGAGTGAGTGAAGCAAACGAGTGATATATTTTTCAAACACGAATGCCGCCGTGTAATGTTCTTTATATTAGATGGACACATCCACAAAAAAATAAATTATGCAAGTTAATCAAAAGAATTTTAATTTTGAACCAGTTCACCATTTTGACAACATGCATCTAGTCAGCGGGAAAACATTGGGAGTGATGTCATCAGGGTGAAATCTAGGGAAAATATTTCACTCAAATGCGCAATGTATTTCATATGCAAAATTCAAGTTTTTCAACATGAGAAGATAACCATATCTTCAAGCCAATGTGTGATGTTCTTTTTATTATATAGACACGTTCACAAACAAAGTACCCAAATTTATCAAAATTCATCAATTTCCTCATGACTGAAATATTGAGAAATATGTCACAATTGCCATTCAGATGTAGTTCATATGAAAAATGAGTGGTGTGTTTCACAGTAAAACACTCGTGTCCACATAATATTGTCATTTATCACACTTTTTCATCCATGAAATCAGAATCAGGTGTTCCAGATTAGGTGCCATTGATTAGAACCTCCTATAGGTGGAGGTGCATGTAGAACCTCTCCTATTTAAACCCGACTTCCAGGGTCTGGAAGTGTGTGGTGTCATCATGCCAAGATCTAAAAGAGCTCTCTAAGGACCTTAAGGGGAGAAAAAAAAGGTTGTGGATGCCTGTGAATCTGGTAAGGGATTTAAAAACATCTCAATATTATTTGAAAGAGATTATTCCACTGTAAGGAAAATGATCGACAAGTGACAGATTTCAAACAACTGCCAGTTTGTCCATGACTGTCTGCCCCACAAATTCGGCCAAAGAGCAGGCTGTTTGATGTTGTCTCCAAGAACCCCAAAATTTAATCAGTGGATCTGCAGGTAACTCTTGCACCTGTTGGTATGAAAGTGCATACATGTACAATCAGAAATATTTCTGATTGTAGATGTATGCATTTTCATAACAAATTTGACCTGCATGGGAGGGGTGTGCCAGGAAAAAGCCTGTCCAAAAGAAACATAAAAGCAAAATTACAGTTTGCCAATGAACATAAAGACAAAGACCAGGCCTTTGGGAATAACATGCTCTAGATGGATGAATCAAACGTAGTTGTTTGGCCACAGTAAGAGTACACATGGGTGGCATAGACCAAAGACGGCCAAAGATGGTCATGCCAACTGTGAAGCCTGGTGGTGGAAATGTTATGGGTTGAGGTTGCTTTGCTGCCATCTTGGGTAAATTCAGGAGCAAGATCAATGTAATTCTCCTATTTTATATTAAACTTTGGTCAAATATCTGTGTCATATTTTGCACAATACCAGAAATATTCAGTTGAAATCAAGCCATTTGAGGCGAATTGGTCCGCCTCTGAAAAAAAAACTTGGCATTTGGATTTCCCGGCAAATGTTGATTTCTGTGACATCACACGCGGGACGCCTCCCTCTGAATCCTACATCAGCGCTGGTTTGTTTATGAGGAAACGACCTGTGGTTTTCTGCAAATTTCTTCAACATTATCACGTAATTATTAAAATGGATAACAGATGTATCGTAGGAGGGTGCAACAACACCAATCTTGATGGGATTAGTACTCATCGTTTTCCAAAAGACCGGACGATGAGAGAGAAATGGGAGCGCTTCGTCTACACGGGCTATGCACAGAGACTGCGCAAAGCTCACACAGCCTGCTGGCGGTTCCGCAGGTGACGTCACGAATCTGGCTCCAAACTCCCCTGGGATTTTTCCAGACGCGTTTTATTTTACTTTTTTCTGCTGTAGACAGATGGCCTTGTGCAAAATTACCCTTCTGGATGAGTGTGTAAAAGGACATACTTTCATATTTAAAAAAAAAACACAAAATTGGTACAGGATATGCACTTTAAGGACTGGAAAGCTTGCATTTATTGATTCAACTATGAATTCTGAATCATATCAAATAGTGCTTGAAGATAACGCGAGACCATCTGTTCAAAAGTTGAAGTTGAGCCGGAGGTGGACCTTCCAGCAAGATCATGATCCTAAGCACACTAGCAAATCCACCGAGAAATGGCTTTAAAAAAAATAAAATAAAAAAAAACCCGGAGGGTTATGGAATGGCCTAGTCAAAACCCAGATTTGAACCTCATTTAAATGTTGTAGGGAGATATGAAAAGGGCAAGAAAACTCTCAAACATCTTGCAACTGAATGAATTTATTACAAGAGTGGTCAAAAATTTCAGCAAACCGATGTCAAAGACTGGGGGATAATTATACAAAACACCTACAAAAAGTTATTTCTGTTAAAGGGGCAATACTAGCTTCTGAAGTCAAGGATGCACTTACTTTCTCCACAGAAGAATATCTCATCTCATCTCATTATCTCTAGCCGCTTTATCCTTCTACAGGGTCGCAGGCAAGCTGGAGCCTATCCCAGCTGACTACGGGCGAAAGGCGGGGTACACCCTGGACAAGTCACCAGGTCATCACAGGGCTGACACCTAGACACAGACAACCATTCACACCCACATTCACACCTACGGTCAATTTAGAGTCACCAGTTAACCTAACCTGCATGTCTTTGGACTGTGGGGGAAACCGGAGCACCCGGAGGAAACCCACGCGGACACGGGGAGAACATGCAAACTCCACACAGAAAGGCCCTTGCCAGCCCCGGGGCTTGAACCCAGGACCTTCTTGCTGTGAGGCGACAGCGCTAACCACTACACCACCATGCCGCCCACAGAAGAATATTACATCTATTAATATGTTTGCTGAATAAATGATTGAAAATGCTAATTTTCCTTGTTTTGTTCAAGTACATCATCTTTATCTGTTGACACTGTATCAAAAAGGTGAAATGTCAGTAATAGCACAGAAAGCTCAAGTTCAGAGCAGCCTCCAAACATGACCGCAATGGACTACAATACACAAGTGCCACAGCGCCCCTCCTCCCCAGAATACTGACATACCTGTTTCCTAATCAGCTACACTCCAATAGGTGTCAGTCTTGCAAAAGTATTCATTCCCCTTGGTGTTTGACCTGTTTTGTCGCATTACAAGCTACAATTAAAATGGATTTTTTGGGGGGTTAGCACAATTTGATTTACAGAACATGCCTCCCAATTTAAAGGTGCAATATTTTTTTTAAATTGTGACACAAACAATTAAGATGTAAAAACAGAAATCTGGAGTGTGCATAGGTATTCACCCCCCCCAAAGTCAATACTTTGTAGAGCCATCTTTTGCTGCAACTACAGCTGCAAGTCTCTTGGGGTATGTCTCTATTAGTTTAGCACATCTAGCCACTGAGATTTTTGCCCATTCCTCAAGGCAAAACTACTCCAACTCCTTCAAGTTAGATGGATTGCATTGATGGACAGCAATCTTCAAGTTATGCCACGGACTCTCAACTGGATTTAGGTCTGGGCTTTGAATAGGCCATTCCAAGACATTTAAATGTTTCCGTTAAATGTACCACTCCAGTGTAGCTTTAGCAGTATGTTTAGGGTCATTGTCCTGCTGGAATGTGAACCTTTGTCCCAGTCTCAATCCTCTGGCCGACTCAAACAGGTTTTCCTCCAGAATTGCCCTATCTTTAGTGTCGTCCATCTTTCCTTCAATCCTGACCAGCTTTCCTGTCCCTGCAGATGAAAAATATCCCCACAGCGTGATGCTGACAGCACCATGCTTCACTGTAGGAATGGTGTTCTCAGGGTGTTGGGTTTGTGCCACACATGGCTTTCCCATGATGGTCAAAAAGTTAAATATTAGTCTCATTTGACCAGAGAATCTTCCTCCATGTGTTTAGGGAGTCTGTCACATGCTGTTGAGCAAACTCCAAACATGTTTTCTTTTTTTTTCTTTAAAGTAATAGCTTTTTTTCTGGCCACTCTTCCATAAAACCCCACCCTGTGGAATGTGTGGCTTAAAGTGGTCCTATGGACAGATACTCCCTTCTTCACTGTGGATCTTTGCAGCTCCTTCAATGTTATCTTGTGTCTTTTTTTGCATCTCTGATTTAATGCCCTCCTTGCCCAGTGTGAGTTTTGGTGGGCAGCCTTCTTTTGTCAGGTTTGTAGTGGTGATATATATTCTTTCCATTTTGCTATAATGGATTTAATGGTGCTCCCTGGGAAATTCAAAGCTTGGGATTTTTTTTATAACCTAACCCTGATCCATACTTCACAACTTTGACATGTTTGGGGTGCTCTTTGGTTCTCATCTTGCTTGCTTAGTAATGTTGCAGAGTCAGGGTTGTTCCAGAACAGGTTGATTTATACAGACATCATGTGACGGATCATGCGACACTTTGATTGCACACAGGTTAATCTTAATCGACTAATTATGTGACTTATGAAGTTAATTGACTGGACCAGCTCTTATTTACAGGGTTTATATGAAAGGGGGTGAATACCTATGCACACTCCAGATTTCTGTTTTTTTCCCCCCCCATTTTATTGTCACAATAAAAATATAAATAAATAGATTAACCCCGGCGGCACAGTGGTGTAGTGGTTAGCACTGTCGCCTCACAGCGAGAGGGTCTGGGTTTGAGCCCCATGGCTGGCGAGGGCCTTTCTGTGCGGAGTTTGCATATTCTCCCCGTGTCCGCGTGGGTTTCCCCCACAGTCCAAAGACATGCAGGTTAGGTTAACTGGTGACTCTAAATTGACTGTAGGTGTAAATGTGAGTGTGAATGGTTGTCTGTGTCTATGTGTCAGCCCTGTGATGACCTGGTGACTTGTCCAGGGTGTACCCCGCCTTTCGCCCATAGTCAGCTGGGATAGGCTCCAGCTTGCCTGCAACCCTGTAGAACAGAATAAAGCGGCTAGAGATAATGAGATGAGATGAGATTAACCCCTTGGCTGCCACCCATAATTAATTGTCATGTGCCAGGCATACAAGACTAAAATAGGTCAAAATTGGGATATCTTGATAATCTTTCTCTAACTTGTTCAGAACTTTATAATTTTTAATATTTGTATAGAAAAATCACAAACACTGTTGTAGAGTAAAAATAACTTTAGTAATCAAAAACAACTTCAAAAACATAAAAAAAACCCCACAAGATAATGGGTTGTGTCAATGAGAACCTGTCCATAAACATGAATTACTAGTACTTGAAAACACAATGTACACCAAGGGCCCATGTAGTCCAAGTAACTGGGTACCATTTTTATGATGGTCTTTGGTATGAGCTGACTATGAATAGAACTCGCAATCTCCCGATTGAGTGGCAGACATGCTAACCACTAGGCCAACTCACGGTAGTGTGCCACTGTGAAGTAAAAGTGATGTGCCACGTAAGGTACATAAAAGGAGGTGTTTATGATGAGTAGCGTACATCATAAGGCACAGCGGAAAAAGACTTCACGATGTACGTGACTTGTCCAAGGGCATTGAAGGAGTTTAAAAAAAAAAAAGTTTTATACACACACACACATTTTATATATATATATATATATATATATATATATATATATATATATATATATATATATATATATATATATATACACACAGTGTTTCCCACACATTGACGAGACTATGGCGGCCCGCCATAGTCTAATTTGGGCCGCCATAGTCTCAGTCTGCGCCTGCCCACACGCACGGTGACACTGACGCACCCGGCCTGACATTGTGTGCGTTGCCTATCTGAGACAGCGTGAGGAGACAACTCTGATAAGCTACATCCTGCCTGCATCTACATGTTAAGGTAAGTTTGTACAACTTTATGTAGCCTTTGACACGATTGAGAAGGTGACATTTAGGCTACGCTATTGTACTTTATAGGCGTATGGAGAGCGCATTGATCAGACCCTCCAGGATTTCGCGATGTTGCGATTTGCAACTTCAACACAAATTCAACCAATCCCCGCGAATTCAGGGCGGTGTTGCAATTATATCCAATCACCGCAACTTTCCTGCAAATTTGACCAATCTTTGGCGTCATCTTGAGGTGACGTCGACAAACTACCTTCCGCCTTACTTCCGTGCATACGTTCAAGAGAAGCAGCATGTGCGCATTGTTGCCAGATTGGGCAGGTTTAAGTGCATTTTGGCGGGTTTTGAGCATATTTTGGGCTGGAAAACTTCAGCAGTGTCTGGCAACACTGCATGTGCGAGTCAGTGTTTATATAGGCTTAAATTCTGTTACTGAAAGTGTGTTATGTTTACAGTGAAGGACTGTGTGCACTTTACATTATTTTTTTTTACTTAATACAATAAATTAATGGATGCCAACGTTTTTGCCAAAATGGTATTTTATTTTCCATTATTTAGGCAGCTTCAGCATCATACTGTGAGATTCTGTTCAAATTGTTTTTTTTTTCCTTCTATGAAGCCTGAGCCATTTATTTTATTAGTTTATAATTGTTTAATTTAGTCTTCAGGAGACTGCCTGCACACAGTACTAGTATTAGTTTTTTTTTTTTTCTTACATGAAAGCTGAGGCATTTATATTATATTTTAAGGTAGCTTCATGTTGTGCTGTGAGGTTCTATGCACTTTAACTTTTGAACCAACAGGTGCATTTTGATAAGTAAAGCCTATTTTTCTGCATTTTTGTAGTCCTGGTAATCTTTTATATTGGTAAAGTTGTTTATAGGACCATTTCTCAGTGTCTTTGTTTTTTTAATCAATAGTTTTTCAGTAATAACTTGATATTTAACAGATCACTCAATTTTAATCACAAAAAGAGAAAATCGGAACTTTCACTTCCTCCTGCAATGTAAATCACAACAAAAACCTAAAAAACACCGCAACTTTCATCGCAATTTTTTTGGAAAACCCCCCACAACATCAGACATTATAGCCCGCAACAATCACAAAAAAGGCCCGCGAAATCCTGGGGGGACTGACTGACGGATGACGTTAAGTGTATTGTTTCAGTAAAATTACTTTGTCCATTTCGTACTGGCAAACCTACCTTTTCTGTAAGGCAACAGTAGGCTATTTTGAGGCAATATTAGTTAGCCCTACGTAGTTATCTTATTCGTCAAATTAACTTTATCATCCTACCAGGATCAGGTCGTTTCCAAATTCACCGGCGAAGTGCTTCCCGCTTGACATTGTATGTGCGCAGTCTATCCAAGTGATGGAGACGTGAAGTGACAGCAGTGATAAACTAATCTAGGTCTGCATGTACATGTTAAAAGGGAAAAGTAGTCTAACAGAGAGCGAACTTCGATGCCACTTTTGAAAATTAGTGCTAGTAGCCTTAACACGATTTGTTACTGGTGAGACGGAAGGTGTTAAATTATTTTTAGCCTTTTCTAATAGCGGGGGTTTTCAACCGGTGGTCCGCAGCCCCCTGGTGGTCTGTGACTTGCTATCCAGTTTAACTACTAAAAATACTTTTTAGAATAATTTTATTTTTCTAATCGTTTCAGTTGATTTTGGTATCAGAATGAATAATAAATATCATATATATATATATATATATATATATATATATATATATATATATATATATATATATATATACAAGACGGGAGATTGAACCTTATCCTTGTTGCACCAATCAGGTCGATCAACTGTACTTCACCTATGGTAACGTGAACGTCATATCAAAACTCGTCCTTCACGCGCGAATGAACTAGCTTGCAAAAGCAACTAGTAAGGCTATATAATTCACTTTAGTTTCGCAAATATTCACTTTTTTGTGAAGTTAAATTTTTAATGGTGTGCTGTAATGCTGAGGTAGCTGTACAAGTGAAGCTAGCTTGTCAGCATGGATCGCTATTTGGTGAGGAAAGGGAGCAATGCCACCACAGAGGACATCTCTAATGCTGCGAGCTGTTCGGGAAAAGATACAGATGAAACGGTGAAACGTAGGGAAAGACGAAAAAGGAAATACAATGAAGATTACATCAAATATGGATTTACAGTAACACACAAAGCTGGAGAGGAAGTACTGCTGTGTTTTGTGTGCTCAACAGTACTTTCAAATGAAGCCTTCAAAACTACTGCGGCATTTAGAGACGCATCACAGTTCATTGATTGGCAAGCCTATCGAGTTAATGCAGCAGATGTTGCGTGATTTCAAAGGACAGCAGACTCTCATGAGAAAGAGTGCTAAAGTTAGTGAAAATGCACTGAAAGCATCATATCAGGTGGCCCTCAGAGTTGCACAATGCAAGAAATCCCATACCATTGCAGAACAGCTAGTTTTGCCAGCAGCCATGGACATGTGTAAAATCATGATAAACGAAGAATCTGCAAACAAATTAAAAACTATTCCGTTGTCAGACAGCACAATTGGACAAAGAATCGAGGAAGTGGCCACTAACATGAAAGAGCAGCTAATAGAGAAACTTAGAACAGTGCAAGGATTTTCGATTCAAATAGACGAGACGACAGACATTACCAATAATGCGCAGCCACTGATATTTGTGCGATACGAGGATAATGGTGCTATGTGCGAAGAATTTCTTTTTTGCAAACCACTTCCAGGGCGAACTACAGGTGCAGAGATATTTAAAGCCCAGGGTTTCCCATACACATGGGCGTAACCACCATAGGCACTGGGGGGGGACATGTCCCCCCCAATATTGGGAAAGTACCAATCTGTCCCCCCCAATATTTGGCGTATTAAATCAATATGAGACAAATAATATGCCATCCTGAACCATGGCTATATAATGAATCCTTCACTTGTTATGTCCGATTTACTTTCAATTTAGGAAGCACAGAGAAACAAACAAAAAAAAATTTGCGACCACCCCCTATGATTGTGCACTTGGGTCAGCCCATGTGGTTCGTTGGTTTGAAAATCCACTCAGTCAGACTGTCAGGTAGGCTGCTGGTGGACACATTCAAATGGCGGTAGCCGCAAAGAAAAGGAAGGACCAATGGGCTGACATTCGCCTTTTTTTCCAGACGAGTCACAGACATGATGAGTCTGTCACAGAGAGTCACAGGCATGATGAAGGAAGGGAACAGACAGAGACCTGCTCTGAAGATGAACTGGTAAAGAGCATTGTATTACGAGTCCTTAAAACAACTTTATTTTTAACCTCATCATAGGCTGCATGTCATCAGTAGGCTAGTAATAAGAGCATACTATCCTTTAATTAAATGTAAATAAATTAAATAAAATTATCATTTTGGTCAGTCATTATAGAGGGATTTCACTGACGTCACCCGAAACCGGAAGTAAACAGACCCTGCGCCATATTGGAAGACCAACAAACTCGTGATTAGGGGGAAATAACGGCAGCGGTATGTGAACCCACGAGAATAAAGTGGAGTGGCAAACGACTTAAACAAACAAATCTGAGCTGTTTTATTTATGATTTATTGGCCCAACAGTAGACTTAAAAGAAACCTGTGTGAGACTTGGCAAAAAACTGTGGATATAATGGATAAGTCTGTGCATGATCTGCGGACACTTTGAGGTAAGCAAACGCAAGAAATTCAGATTTAAAACATGCTAAATTGGCCCCAAGTTGATAACTGTATGAGGAGCAAGCCTCCCAGACTTCTACAATTTAATAATAATAATAATAATTTAGGATGGTTTGGGGCTTGCTCTCCCTCCTATTATATAAATAAAGCATAGTTGTTGTGTAGGCATATATCATAAATACATATGTGGCAGATCACAGAATCCAGGGACACATGTCGGCCCGGGGGCATTTTGAGTTATTGACAGATTCAGAAAGTACAGTTTCTAAGCTTTCCAATGATGCCTTCCATGTGGAGATCTGACAATATTTGAAGAATGTGTGGCCTTTTGAAAGTGTATACTTCTTAAAACAGAAAAGGGAGAAAATCGCCCTCAAAGTTTTCCATCTCAGCTACTCTGGGTGTAGGGCGGGCACATAATGGTGCTTATTTGCATGACATTAAGGAAAGCCCTACCCCCTACTAGCTAGCACGATACTACTTTCATGTAAACAAAGATCACCATGTCAATTTTCCTTCCATGCAAAGTATGCCCAACACAATTATGAAGTACAAAAATAAGTCCTAAAGTATACTTTAACGTTTTGTGGTTGAAAAATTACTCACACCATAAGAAAGAAAGAGAGCATGATGATGACACAACTAACACAACACTAGTTTCATGTAAAGCCTCGGTCACAACCGGCCGTACCGTACGCGCTCCTACAGCCGGTCTACACGCAAAAAACCCAAGAAACACACGGAGAGCGCGCATGAAACGCACGAGAGCGCGCATGTGATGTGCTGATTTTCAAGCCGCAGACCGGCCGCAGAGGTTCTTTGTCATGTCAAACAAACTCTACGGGCGCTTACGTTTTTTTCAGGTTGCAAGACAAACTTACGGCCAACGCGCGTCTTTCTCCATGAACAAAAAAAAAAAACACAGCGATTTGGGAAACGCCAAAAATCACACGGCCAAAAAATCGTCCGGTTGTGACCTAGGCTTAACCAAACCACAACACTCTCCGTTACATGCAAAAATAACCACACAGCCTTAGATTAATAAACTTACCCCATCAGAAAGAGAAACGGCGCCTTGCACACACCAATGCCTCCGATGGAATAATGTAGTCCTAGAACGGTCCGTGTATCATCCGATCATTCAGGTATTCCATTCAATCTGGAAAACGAGGTTGCGTTTTTTTTTGCTAGAAATGGTGATCTCCGATGTAAATACCGAGTGTCTGTTTGCTCCTCTGCACTCTGTTTAGTAACTCATTCCATAGTGAAATCACACGCCTGTATGCAGGTTAAGTAGCCATGCGCTCAACTCGGATCATACAGCTAATTCACGGAAAAAAAAAAAGACTTAAATCATCATGTGAATGGCCCATATGGTAATTTACCCACACCCCCCAGCAGGCTACAGTCCTGACAAAAACGAGACAATTTGCAACAAAAAATGTATGCTTTTCCAACAAAACAATCTATTATCTGAAATACTGATTGCATTCTTCAAGATCTCAACTTGCACATGATGGAAAAAAACAAAAATCACAAATTTCGAAAAAAAAAAAGCTTCTTTTGCAATTATCTCGGATTCGTTTTGGCCGACATGTGTCCCTGGATTCTGTGATCTGCCACATATGTATAATTTGGATAAATTAACCTAAATTATGGATACCTTAATAGTAGCAAAAAGTATTAATTTTTCAACTGAAAAGATATATTATTAAAAGATAAATATCAACAAGATTACCTTGGCCATAACTATATGTAGGTTATTCTTAACAGCTGTAATATCACGAACCAAGCCACTAACAACATAATTGTAAGCCTGTAGCCCTTTGTAGGCCTTCAAGTCATCAGCAGTGTAGGCACTGGGTGTAAACAACAAATAGTTTACAATGTCTGGGTAGCAAACAGATGGCAGAATTGGTGTCAGGTCCTCCTTATGTTTCCATTCTCCCTTGCCCCGAGTCTTATCATATGGGTCAAACCCATCAATCACAGCCAGTTTCTCCACATACCGTGCCCTTTCTGCAGCTGGTAATGTACTCACATAACCAGACTTATCAGCCATCGTGTCACTTCACTCTCACTCGTAGTTTATTTTGTATGTATATACTTGAGGTCTTCCAATATGGCGCCCTAACAAAATCTCGCGGTACGGTGACGTCATGCAGTAGCCCTCTATTCTTGAACGCCTCCATATTTTGGGGCCATTTATTTAGATAAAGTCAATATATTTTCTATAAAGTTCTATGTTGTTTTGACCTATTAACCAGGGTAATGCTCCTTTCTATTGCTTTGGTAGCCATTTTTTTGTAGCAATTTGGCATTTCTGCATTTGTTTGAAATGTGTGTGTGCGCGTTTGTGTGTGTGTGTGTGTGACTAGCTCTGGTGTGACAGATTTTCATGCAATGTTTTACATGTTTTTTGTATGTTGTATTGCATTACATGTTTTGCAGTTGCACATCTGTTTTGTGTTTTGCCTGATACACAATAAAAAAACACAAGATATAAATGTTAACATGTTCATTGGTAATTGTATTCATCAAAACAATGTTCTAGATAAGCACATCTTTATCAATAGGCCCATATAAAAATTGCGCGAAATGCACTTAAAAATATTTTGGGAAGGGCTCAAATTTGGAACCCCCCAATATTTATACCATGGTTACGCCCTTGCCCATACATAGACCATTGTGTGGCGCAGCGCCACACAATGAATTCCTATCGCCACACAATCAGACTCGCGATTTTTAAAAACTCCGTTCATTCATAGTGCTTGCTCTTCTCGTTCGCGCGCGCACACGCACGCGCACACACACACAGAGGGAGAGGCGTGTACACAGGCCTGCCGTTGCGCATAATATACCCGGTGTCATGGTCTGATCGCGCGCTGGTATAAATTCACCATGTGCATGCGCAGACCGATTTTTTTTTTTTTTTTTCCCGGTCAACTTCTGGGAAGTCTAAATTTACCATTTCTTGCTGCGATTTTGTACCGAGCATTTCAACACATTTGTGGACTAATAGAACACGAATTGTGACTACAATTGTGAGATTTGATTATCAGTAGACGAGCTGTTGAATATGGATGAGGAAACAATCATTTCCCAGTCACAGAATGAAGATCAGCAAAACACAGTCCAAAGAGGCACGAGACCAGCGATTCGCCATTTTCAAAAGAAAGATGACTCAATTCTGACTAGGTCCAATGACAGGAGTCTAATTATACCAGGTTGGTAAATTTGACAGAATAACTATATTATAATCATGATGAGTCTCACTCAAACTAATCAATATTCATCAAGATAAAGTGAAAATAATTTATTTGTGGATCAAGTATGATCATAAATCTATCATACTGGGCTGGTAAATTCTGACTAGGCCCAATGACAGCAGTCTAATCTAATTATACCAAGTTGGTAAATTTGAGAGAATAACTAACTTATTATAATCATGAGGAGTCTTACTTAAACAAATCAATATTCATCAAGATAAAGTGTAAATAAAAGTATGAACATGAACATAAATCATATTAGGCTGGTAAATTCAGACTAGGCCCAATTATACCAAGTTGGTAAATTTATACTGTGGTAAGGTTAGACCGTGGCTGCTACAGTATAAACTTACCTGGTAAATTCAGACCGGTGGTAAATTCAGACCGTGGCTGCTACAGTATAAACTTACCTGGTAAATTCAGACTGGTGGTAAATTCAGACCGTGACACCGGACTGCAAATAGGCCTGTTAGGCTAATTAAAAATAACGCAGCCTTCCCGATTCGCCTTCCGACCCCTTATTTTAAAAGGTAGCCTACGTCGTGCTCGTGATGAACTTTATCATAGCCTTCTTGGCTTACAGGAAACAGACATCCCTGAGTCAGGCTATAAACCAATTCTGATGCAGACAGTAGCAGCTTGACGCGAGGAACCGGCCTTATTGCATTATCCCGTTTATCCCGCTTCAGCATTCATGCAAGTTATTAATAATGGCGTGACATTCACAATAAATAAGGATTTCCCACTAGCATAAATAAAAATGTTGTTATACTCGCAGGGATGCCTAGTTGATGCTATCTGAAGCATAAAATCTGAATATTTTAAGAAACAATGCGGTAGTTGAGAGAGGCTACTGTAGGATGCCCATAGGCTAATAATAACTTCGTATTTATTTGACTATTATAATTTCATTGACTCTCAATGTTTGCTGCTTTAACCCAGATGAGTATTGAAAAGTTTTTTCTGAATTGCGAGCAGGATTTCTCAGCTATGAATAGGGTAAGCACATAGAAATTCAGTATTCCTTTGTATTTTTTTTTTTGATGTAATGGAAATTTTTAGTGCTTTGATGATGAAGAAAATGTACTTTTTTTTTTATCCATAGATTAAAACAGACCTCAGGAATAGGCTCCAAGGGGAACACCTGGCAGCCTGCTTACGAATCTTCATAAAGGGTCCCGAACCCAATGACTTCCCGGAAGATAGGGCACTGGAGGTTTTTTCAGGAAGCCACGCAGAATTAAATGTTCTGATAGGGCATGCAGGCTTTGCACTAATTAGGGTAATGCTTTTTCATTATTGTTAGTTGCCTTGGTGTTACCTTACATGGTTTCTTACATCTAATTATGACATTTTATTTTATTATTTTGTTGTTACATTTATACTGTTTATTTCATTTTAGTATTGGTTGAGGTAAGTGAGTTCAATATTTAAAATAAAAACCTCCAGCTTGTTTTTTGCAATTTATTCCTTGAATGTCAACTAAAGAATGATTGAAAGATTGCCACCAAAAAGGCAAAAAACTAAGGTAAAAAACTTCAATTTTGGTGAGTAATTTTCATAAATTTAAAAGACAGGTTTTCCACCAACATCAAGCCCAGCAAATTAATGGCCTGCCCTGTAATGTAAAGTTGGGTCGAGGAATGAAACCAGGCAGGGTTCTGGTAAAAATTGTTTTAGCTGTCTTCTCTTAAAGAACTTAAAAGAATTTAGATTGAACTGAATAATCTCAAATGCTTCTTGTAGCTTTAAAATAGTGAAGAAAAATACTGTGTGTTTGAACACCGCCTGCTGTAAACACTTTGCATACACTCCAATGACCGACTCCACCGACCGCCACAACACCACCGCGCACGATTCCCTCATCGGCACAGTGGAGCACCACAAATTGCTACCTGGTCTGTGGGAAACACTGAAGCCCTTGACAATTTTTTCAAAGACCACAATATTTTGTGGCAGAAGTGTGTGGCATTATGTAGCGATGGGGCCAGAGCGATGAGTGGTAGCCAGACTGGATTGCTTGGGCACATAAAAGTAGCACCGGGAATACTTTGGACTCGCTGCATGATTCATAGAGAGTCTCTGGCCTCCAAAAATCTCAGCGCAGAGCTCAGTGGTGTCTTTGATAACGTTGTTGACACGGTAAAACTGATTAAATGAAGTGCGTTAAATACACACCTGTTTGCATCCCTATGTCAAGACTTAGGAAGTGAACATAGCACCCTTCTTTATCACTCTGAGGTCAGGTGGCTGTCTCGCGGCACGACCCTTGCCCGTGTGTTCGAGCTGTGCAAAGCTATTCATGATTTCTTATGCGAGGACAGTGAACTGGCTTCTAAGTTTAACGACAGCCATTGGCTAACTAAGCTGGCATATCTCACAGACGTTTTTGCCGAGCTTAACAAGTTAAACAGCTCAATGCAAGGGGGAAACTCTAACGTCCTGCAGCTCTACGAAAAGCTGGATGCGTTCGTTAAAAAAATGTCGAGGTGGATAGAAAGAGTCGAAAGTGGCAACTTGGCTATGTTTCATTCAGTTGAGGAATATAATGACAGCACAGACATTAAAGGCATAGTCTGTGAACATTTGAGGAATGCAGTGCTACAATTCCAGAAGTACTTCAAAGATTCAGATCAGTGGCACTGTGACAGCAAGTGGATAATGCTCCCATTTAGTAATGATGCAGCATCAGGGTCAAGCTTAACAGCAACAGAAGAGGATCAGCTAATTGAAATGTCAACAGACTCTGTCAGAAAGCACCTGTTTGATATACAACCCCTTGTGAAGTTCTAGACCAGTTGTCAGGCAGAATTTCCAGAGCTTGCAACAAAAGCAGTAAGATGTCTTCTACCATTCCCAACCACATACCTCTGTGAAAGTGGTTTTTCAACACTTGCATACATAAAGAACAAGTACAGGGCAAGGCTGGCACCTGAAAATGACATGAGACTGGCACTTTCTACAACAATATCCTCCCAGATAGACAGACTGTGTGCAAATCATCATGCCCAGGTATCTCATTAGCAGGTAAGAAACCCCCTGCCACCCGCAAGCACACACGCACACACAGGGGGCCGCAGGCTACTGCTTAGTCTGAATGGTGGTCCCTGGGGCAGAACCAGTTGAAAACCCCTGCTAATAGGCTACCTTCTAAAGGTGAAGCTATTAGGCCACATAATTAAGGGAATGTAATGTTAGTTACTTACTTAATTAAATTAACTTCTTGACTCGAATTTGATCGTTTTCAAATTTACTGATGAGTGTTTCTCCACTAACGTAGGCCTTAATGCAACGCATTGAATGTCAGGTGACGATGTCAGCCTTATTGTAGACGCTACAGCTGTAACAGAAAATCTCTGATCCTTATTAAACTGATGCTAAATTTGTTTTGTTGTTAATTCAGATCATGAGCATTTTGAATTATTTCAAAAAGAGGGATCGAAATTCACCTCAGGATGAAGAGGTAGTGACTGAGGTAGGCCTAACATCAACTGCTTGCTGTCTTTGTCAGGATGTCAAATTGGTACAACACTCCTAGCAAGCAAGTGCGATGAATGGGGGCAGATATACCCATTACTCAGCCACTTAGCAGCGATTGCCCTTGTTGTGCCAGTGTCAAGCGTGAATTGTGAAAGAGACTTTTCTACAATGAACAGGGTAAGGACATCTGCAGGCAAACCAGTGATGTGAATTTCAATTTACATTTACCCATTGTTTTTATGCTCAAATCCCACCTAAGTTCAATCTCACTTTCATTTAATTAAATATTTCAGAGTGAGCTCTACAAATCACATGACTCATTGTAGTAACAAGTTGTTTGCCATTTTAGGTCAAAACAGACCTTCGGAACAGACTGCAAGGAGAGCACCTGGCCGCCTGCTTGAGTATTTCCATTAACGGGCCACAACCAGAAGATCTAAATTATGAAAGGGCACTCGAACTCTTTTTTTTTTTTTTTCTTTCTCAAAGCCAAGAAAAATCAAATGCACAAGTGCAGGGTGTGGTCTTTGTAAATAGGGCAGGCATGTGTCAGGGTCACTTTTGACATACAGCAGAGCTAGAAGTCCTTGTTTTGTAGGACTTTTTGTAGGAGTTCAGGGTGTGAAGTATTGTAGGATTTTTGGTTTGGTTGCTATCTGTAGTATGTTCTTCTTGTAGGACTGCCCTCTGTAGCAACATGCTAAAATAAAATACAAGGTGCATAACCAATACCAACGAATTTGTTCTTTGTTAGTCTTAGTTTAGTAGTATTAGTAGGCTAAACACCCCCGCGCACCCCTGCAATTCAACCGGACACACGCGCCACGCACTAAACAACCCCCCCGCGCACCCCTGCCGTTCTTGTGATCATTTTGACCCCACGGGGTGAGATCTTGCATGGAGCCCCAGATCGAGGGAGATTATCAGTGGTCTTGTATGTCTTCCATTTTCTAATAATTGCTCCCACAGTTGATTTCTTCACACCAAGCTGCTTACAGATTCAGTCTTCCCAGCCTGGTGCAGGTCTACAATTTTGTTTCTGGTGTCCTTTGACAGCTCTTTGGTCTTGCCCATAGTGGAGTTTGGAGTGTGACTGTTTGAGGTTGTGTACAGGTGTCTTTTATACTGATAACGAGTTCAAACAGGTGCCATTAATACAGGTAACAAGTGGAGGACAGAGGAGCCTCTTAAAGAAGTTGTTACAGGTCTGTGAGAGCCAGAAATCTTGCTTGTTTGTAGGTGACCAAATACTTATTTTACCGAGGAATTTACTAATTAATTCATTAAAAATCCTACAATGTGATTTCCTGGATTCTTTCCCCCATTCTGTCTCTCATAGTTGAAGTGTACCTATGATGAAAATTACAGGCTTCTCTCATCTTAAGTGGGAGAACTTCACTATATATATATATATATATATATATATATATATATATATATATATATATATATATATATTAGTGCTGTCAAAAATGTCGCGTTATCGCGTTAACTTGACTCAATTTTAACGGCGATAATTTTTTTATCGCGAGATTAATGCTCTGTGACATGATGTAGGTTTTTCATAAGCTTTTGAAACTGCCAGGAACTTGGAACAGAGACTTTACTTAGAAAAACGATAGCAGCTAGACTGTAAGGCCATGCCCCACACAGCCAGAGTCCTCTGCCCTCCCCCCAAAGAACCAGCGCGGGCAGGGCGCGCTAGCCCCGCGCCTTGGGACGAAGAGCCACGGTGCTCGGCTTAGGTTTCGTTTTCCCATCGGCGGCTCCAGCCCGACTTTGCAGTGGCTGTGACAAGACGTGTTATGCTCTGCAATAAAAATAAAAACATTGGTACAAAGCAAGCCCATTCACTTTTTTATGCTGATAAGAGTATTACAATGGTTTTTCATGTGACAAAAATGTGCGATTAAATTGCGATTAATCGAGAGTTAACTATGACAGTCGCGACATTAATCGCGATTAAATATTTTAATCGCTTGACAGCACCAATATATATAGTGGGTGCAATTGGTCTTAAGTGATCAGTCTCATTAAATCACTCATTAGTAATACCATTAATTTTGGTGTTTAATAATAAATTACCAAACAGCTAAATTATGGTATATTCCAAATTATTATGATCACTACTGATGCAGCAATAATGTATTACTTACCGTATTACATAGACACTACAGCCAATAGCACTCATATACACTTGGGTGAAGGCAATTTGGAGTTCTTTGAGATTGTGTGACTTCAAGAATACAGCAGCAAGAAACAGCCAAGCACAGTTTAACAGAATAATTGAATTTATTATAACAATGATACTAAATGGGTAATAGCAGTTGAATACATTCAATATGGTCAGCAGCTCTCTCTCTCATATATATATATATATATATATATATATATATATATATATATATATATATATATATATATATATACACACACACACGTAGTGGTTAGCGCTGTCGCCTCACAGCAAGAAGGTCCTGGGTTCGAGCCCCGGGGCCGGCGAGGGCCTTTCTGTGTGGAGTTTGCATGTTCTCCCCGTGTCCGCGTGGGTTTCCTCCGGGTGCTCCGGTTTCCCCCACAGTCCAAAGACATGCAGGTTAGGTTAACTGGTGACTCTAAATTGACCGTAGGTGTGAATGTGAGTGTGACTGGTTGTCTGTGTCTATGTGTCAGCCCTGTGATGACCTGGCGACTTGTCCAGGGTGTACCCCGCCTTTCGCCCGTAGTCAGTTGGGATAGGCTCCAGCTTGCCTGCGACCCTGTAGAAGGATAAAGCGGCTAGAGATAATGAGATGAGATGAGATATACACACACACACGGCACAGTGAGATAGTACTCGATGAGCGTGTGTGTGAAAGCCAGGGCTCTACAGTGCACACATTTCATTCGCATTTGTGAGCGAATTTTTCGGCATGCGAACGACGAAAAAAAAAAATGCGCATTCGTGCGAGGGCTTCTTGCGGCCGACAATTTAGGAAAGCACTGAGCACAGACACGACGAGTTTAACATTCTAAAATGTATCAAACATTAAACTGCAAAGTTTGTAAATCCAGCGCTGGATAGCCTACCTAATATAGTGTAACAAATAATGGCCTGTATTGTTGTAAGTGCGTGTGTGTGTTCTGCCTGCGCCTTGCTCCCTGTCTGTAGTTGTGTGCATTGCCTCTGTTTTGCACTGCGGTGGTTCCCACGGTAGCCGGGGGGGGGGAGTGAAAAAGTTACTTTTTTTTTGCCGTTCTGCCATGCTAGTGCGTTTTACCGGGACATGAGATTTCAGCATTTTTATTCTTCTCGGTCTGTAGCTTGAATACGTTTAGGCTACTGAATAACACTTTCAGTTAAAGTTGAGTCTGGTGCTTTTGTGCTGACGCTGCAATAGCCTACTATCACAAATATCCCC